>NC_060959.1:5232762-5235262 GCF_910589235.1 Vespa crabro
ACTGGAACTATCACAGACCGGAAGAAATCCTTATAATGTCAATGACCCTTGAAACCCAAGATAGCACGAAATCATTGTTGCTTATTTCACTCGGTCGTGTGACAAGGCGTTTTGTGACGTCACTGTTAACCTACATAAGCTTGGAGAGGTAAGCAACGTTTTACGTCAATGCCATTGCGAGAACTATAAAATATATCTTCGAACGTTCTTATACATATATGATATTATACAAGCGTAAGAGGCACATATGGGTAAATCCTTCTTTTTAACTGTTTAGAATTTTTTCTTACGTATCCGTAGGCTTGTAAACTTTTTATTTTCTTTCTCTTTTATTTGCGTATTTATTTATTTCTTTTTTGTTCTCTTCCCCCTTTTCTTTCGTTTGTATTTCTGTTTTTTTTTCTTTTATTATAATTTCACAAAATCAACGAATATAAATCTATATATAGATATACAGGATAGGGACAAAAAATTATACAATTCCTTTTGAAAAAACCAATAAAAATTTCATATTCCCTCAGCTTCTCCGAAATCGGATATTTCCGAAAGAAAAAAAGAAAAAAAAAAAAAGAAAAGAAAAGTAAAAAAAAAGAAGAAAAGGAAAGACGATTGATAAACAATGAGTATCGTTACTACGTTCCTTAACGTTAAATATCGAATATATCTTTGTTGCCTCCGTTTCTTGCTTCGAAAATCTACATGAACAACGCATAACTTGTCGTATTTATTATCCGACGGAAAGTCGAGATGAACGTTTAAGATTAAATGTCTGAGAGGATTTTTGACATTTATAAATCTCATTTACGTCTAAGAGACTTCAAATATGTACGTTTACGTAAAAGCTACGAACAGATATTTTCTCGCCTCGTCGCATGGAAAATCCGTATAGTCGGTTTAAAATGTCGTATAAAGAAAGTCAAACGTTTCACGACTTTTCCAAAACGAAAATAAAAACTATTGTTTGATCTAAAAGGATTAAAAATAATAATAATAATAATAATTAAATTTGCGTACGAAAGGACCGTTTAAAGTTTCATTTCGCGAATTTAAGCTCCAAGCATTTGTACAATTTTTGAATTAAAACAAAATACCTAGAGGGTGGTTTCAATAAGCATAAATCGTTATTGGAAAGGAGAGTGGATATAGACAAAGAAATATGAAAAAATGAGAGAGAGACAGAGAGGAAGAGAGAGAGAGAGAGAGAGAGAGAGAGAAAGAGAAAAAAAAATTGAGAGAAGGAAAAAGATGAAATATGAGGTTGCATACAAAGAGAAAAGAATGCGAATAAGAGAGAGAGAGAGAGAGAGAGAGAGAGAGAGAGAGAGAGAGAGAGAAAACATGCGTCCCACAAGAGCTTGCTTTATTGATTTCAACGTGATGAGGTCGAATACGTAAAACAGAAACATTTCTGTATTTGGTGAAAATTGCGATCTTGCGAATACAATGGCTCCCACAATCGTAAAGAAAAAAAAAAAAAGAAAAAAAAAAGAAATCGTAGAAATTCGCATGTGTTCCCGTTCGATATAATACATACGTATGTATATACGTATATATCTAATACCGACAGACTAATCTCCATCGAGAAAAGTATCATTCAGAATTCTTTAGAATTGCTTTGGCTCAGCCAATTATGGAAATATTTTTTTCAAAATTTTCTCTTCTTTCTTTTTCCCTGTTTTATGACAAATGTTACAATTAATTACATTACTCTTAACGTTCTTCGAAAAGCTTCGAAAGTTTTTCCTGTAAAATTTTGTCTTCCTATCTTTTTGTCTCTCTATTTCTCTCTCTCTCTATCTATTTATCTATCTATCTATCTTTCTGCTAACAAGGATCAAAAATTCGCACAAACGAGTTAAATCCAACGTTGATCTTCGGCTGAATTTACATTAAATAAAAATTCTTATCCTTCGTAATATAGATGATATAGAAACTTTAATTAGAAATTATGAAAGTTAAATATATTATTTTCTTCAGAAATAATGTGATTTTTTTTTTTTAGATTTAAAAAGAAAACAAACGCACAAATTATTAAGATTATCTCGTTAGAGAATATTGATGCGAAGTTAATTATTATTATTAATTATGTCTCTCTCTCTCTCTCTCTCTCTCTCTCTCTCTCTCTCTCTCTCTCTCTCTCTCTCTCTATTTCTCTATTAAAACTCGATTCAATGACAAATTACATAAGTTAAGTTCGTGGTAATCGAAGTAAGTACCTACTCCAAAGGGATATGGACGAAGAAGCGTCGTTAATTCGAGAATCTTTTCATCTCGAAACCACGAAGTCATTCGCGAGCGATAATTAGTTCGGTGAAAGGAGAAAGGCATATAAACGGTTCAAAGTACATGTCTTAATCTAATTCATGCGCAAAATGTAAGGCAGCCCGTACTTGATTGCATCACTAAGTTCAACGTCTCGATATCATAACCGATTTATCATTCCTTCTGTTGTAACAGCTGCTTTACATGACAAAGAGATAACAATGAATTTTTCCAATAC
>NC_060959.1:5240262-5262762 GCF_910589235.1 Vespa crabro
AAAACAATTTCGAACTCCAGCTGCCGGTGAGATTTGTTGTCCGAGTACACCAAGTCGGCATTATGACTGTCGAGTACGTGAGATAGAAGCAGAAAGGAAGGCAGCTCAGAAGAGACTCGATGAAGCTAGGGTAATGTGGTTGGAGAAGGAAGTCAAGCTGAAAGAACGTAGAGAGAAATTGGAGGACGCTAAGAGAATTCAAAAGGAACGTAAGGAAAAGATCGAACGTTTGACGAACGAAGCGAAGGAATTAAGAGAGGCATTAAAGAAGATGAACGAGGAGGCTGAAGAGGGAATGGCTGGTTTCTGCGAGTCAGGTGATTAAATTAAAAAATAATAAATAATTATAAAGGAAATAACGATTGGGGAGGAAGAGAGAGAGAGAGAGAGAGAGAGAGATGTCATCTTAAACATTTTTTTCGATAGGTGAATGCGGTGATATACAGTGCCGCGAAAGATGGCTACGCGGAGTAAACAGCGTCGATTCGATTAAGGCAAGTGACGTCGAGTGTTTGGCTCGTCTTCGAGAATTGGCTGAAAATGAATTGACGATGAAAAAGCAAATCGCCGAATTGGAACGCCGAGAGGAAACTTACATGAGAACACTTCAACATGCCGATGAAATGTGGTCGAAGATGGAAGGAGACACCGCTGATACAATGAGCGCTTTACAAATGCAACTCGATACGAAAACCAAAACGAATGAACAGTTGGCGTCTCGTATATGCGAACTTGAGGATGAACTTGAAAAGTTAAGGGCTAAGATGGCCCTATGTAAATCAGAATTGACGAAATACGTAAGCGTGGAAAGGATCGAGACGATTATAGGTAGCGAGGACGATTTCGCAAAAACTACGGATAAAATGGTTGGAATCAGGCCAAAAATCGCTGACAAGGCCATCGAAAAGGAATACGATGTATTCGATAAAGAGATTCTTATGAAAGTTGATGTTGAGGATAAAGAAGTGAGTATCGATGTTGAGAAACCAATTGAATTTATGGAAGCAGAGGATGAAGAAGCGATTATCGATGCTGAGAAACCAACTGAATTAATGAAGCCAGAAGATGAAGAAGCGATTATCGATCATGAGAAAGCAATTAAACTTAAAGATCTAAAAGAAACAGAAATGGATATTGATATTGAGAAACCAACTAAACCTATTGAACCAGAGAAAATGGATGCGATCCACAAGTACTTGTCTATGTTAGGTTCTTTAGACGAACTATATTACGACGATGATTATGGTATCTGTAGTCCAGAATACGAATGCTACGAAGATTGGCAGGAACCTGAAATGGACGAAGAACAACCTTCGATCGTTCATCCTGACTTTCCTCCAATAATTACTGAAAAAGTCGTTCCTACCGATGATATAAAAGAAAAGCTAAAAGATTTGGAACAAATCGATGATAAAGAGGAAAAAGATGAAACTTACGAAGACATTGACGAAGAAATGGAAGAACCCGAAGAAGTTGAAGAAAAAGTTGAAGAAAAAGTTGAAGTACCTGAACTTAAAGCTGCAATCGATAAAGACAGTGTCAACGTACCATTGGTTAAACTTCGATCATGGTTCTATACCGTCGATTCGATTTGTTCCGTCATATCAGTTCGTATAAACTTTAATAATCCGTTTAATTTTAAACAAATGCCGAACGATTAAAACTTTAAATAACAATTTTTCAGAAATGTCCTACGTGCTCCGTCGTAAAACTCGATGTAGATACTTTGATCGAAGATATTGGAAAATATGCAGAAGTAAGATAAAAATTAAAATAAAGAGAATTAAAATAAATTTAATAATAACAAAATAAATAGATTTGATAAAGATTATTATACATTCATTGATTTAATCGGCTTAAAAATAATGATTGAACTTTGATGAACGGTGATTATTAGGTTGATGCTACAGAAATAACATTGAAGTTAACGATCGAAGTGGAAGCGGACAAAAAGGAACCAATTGTAGATGAACTAAAGAAAGAAGTTGTACCTGAAATTATGGAAGAAGTAATATCTCCAGAGGATATAATAAAAAAAATTGAAATGGAACCAGAAAGAGAAATTTTGTCAGATTTGGTAAAGAAACCAATCGAAGAAATCAAAGAAGAAATATCTATGATAGTTGACGAGAAACCTAAGATCGAGGAAGTTGAAGTCGAGAAACCTATAATTACAGAAGTACTTCCAAAAGTAATAAAAGAGGAGGACAAAGTTGAATTAATCGTAGAGCCTCCTACATTAGTGCCTGATAAAGTAGATGTTACTTTTGAGAAACCCAAGGAAGAAATAACAGAAGATGCTGACATTCCAATTAAAGAACCTGAAATTGAATATGATAAGTTTATAGTACCAACAAAGGTAGAGAAGATGGAAAAAGATATTGTGGTAGTAGACGAAGGGATAAAAGAAAAAAAGGATTTGGAAGATGAAACGAAAATAATATTACCTATTCAAGAATTAATCGATGAAAAAAAAAAGGAGGACAGAAAAGATATCAAACTTACGGATGATATCGATAAGGATATAACCAAAGAAGTCGTTGAATTAAAAGAAAAAATCGAAGAAATCAAAGTTGAACATGTAGTTCCTGTCCGGGAAAAACATGATGTTGAAGATGTCGAAAAACTATTAACAGAGGAAGAGACGATGAAAGAGAAAAAGAAAGCCGAAGATGTTGCAGTAAAAGTAGAGGAATTAGAAGCGAAAGTTATACCTAAACCAGAGATCGAAGAGGAAGAGATAATCGAACCATTGTTGAAAATAAAATCGGAGAAGGAAGTTCCGTTTGCCGAAGAAATATTTGTCGATGCGGAAACATTGGAAGAGTTACCATTGGTAAAGGATATCCCGGAAACATTGAAATACGACGAAATCCCAATCGAAGAAGATGTAGAACAGATAGAAGTAATGGATAAAATTCCTGTGGAAGATAAACCAGAAGATATGGAAGAGATAAAAGAAATAAAATTAGAAGAAGTAGCAGAAATAGAACCAAAAGAAGTAGCAGAAGTAGAACCAGAAGTAATGGTGAAAGTAGAACCAGAAGAAATGGTAAAAGTAGAACCAGAAGAAGTGGCAGAAGTAGAACTAGAAGAAATGGTGAAAGTAGAACCAGAAGAAGAAGTGGTGAAAGTAGAATCAGAAGAAGAAGTGGTGAAAGTAGAATCAGAAGAAGAAGTGGTGAAAGTAGAACCAGAAGAAGAAGTGGCAGAAGTAGAACCAGAAGAAGAAGTGGTGAAAGTAGAACCAGAAGAAGAAGTGGTGAAAGTAGAACCAGAAGAAGAAGTGGCAGAAGTAGAACCAGCAGAAGTGATAAAAGAAATAAAAATGGAACCAATAGAAGAGATAGAAAAAATAGAAGAAGTAGAACCTTCGCTAATTTCCGTGAAAGAAGAGGAAGAAGAAGAAGAAGAAGAAGAAATTAAGGAAAAACTTAAAATACCGATCGATCCACGAATTGTGCCAATGCCATATTTAGCCGTGGCGGATATAGAAGAAATAAAGAAAGAACCCTCGATTGACGTTGTAATTAAAAAGGAGATGATACCTTGTGTTTGTAAAAAACCCGAAGAAATTGCGGTAAATAGATATAACTAATTTCAAACTTTTTCCTTTACCTCTCGTTTCTACAATCAACTTTATTATTTAATGTTTAATTAAATTATTTACAGCGACCACCCGTGTTACCACCAATGCAAATCATTATCAATAAGACCGAAATCGTTCAGACGGTCATTCATAAGAGCACTCAGACTAGGGTCATTCAATCTACGAAAATAAAAACGACGGATCAAAAGTCAACAAGAATGAGCGATTCTGAAATATCATCGAAAAAAATGCATTGGCAAAAGAGACCAAAAAATAAATCGGCCTTACCTTGTTCCCATGTAAGTTCCCAAACGTCAACGACACATGATTCCATTTCAAGCGAAAAACAACGTTTATTTATTAACATTTTAAAATCTCTAAAACTTGATTTAAGTACGGAAGAAAAGAAAATCAGATCGATAAATTACAGTCAATTCAATGTAACGGATAAATGCAATTGTTGCGTTTGCGGAAAAGATAATATTTCTTTTCAAGCATTCGATAAACATTGTAATCGTACGTTTTTGAAAGATTTGAAAACGGACGTTCCAAAAATAGATCAAAATGCGCAAGACGAAAGAACATTGAGATCTAATATCACGGGAAAACTACGAACTTGCATTCCCTATATTTCTCCGAAAATTTCTAAAGCCATCAAAGAAATTTGTGATCGAGAAATGTGTACTTGTTCGACGTTGATTGAAAAAAGTAAGAGAAATATTAACAAATCCGAGAAAAAAGATCAATCTTGTTTGGCAAAGATGTCCAACAAATCACCTAAAATATGTAATAACTGTAATCGAAAAAAAGACGAAGGAAGATTCGAAGATAAATTAATGTATCAAGATAAATTAATAAAATGTAATACGGTGAAAATTAAAGATACGAAGGATCAAAAGGACCTCGACAATTCTTCGAATTGTATTTGTACGAACGTAGAAAAAAGTCAGAGCGGACGATTGTTAAAACAAGAAATTTGTGGTTGCGAAGAATTATGATTTGCGACTTAATGATAATTTAAAAATAATAAGATTATTGGCCGAGAATTATCAGCGGCGGATAATACGTTTCGTTAACTATAATATAATAAATCGTCCAATGGATCAATCATGCACCTTATAAAGAAAGAAAAAGTAATAAGATATTTAAGAAGGCGTTACACCAATTCATTTAACGTAAGAGCATTCTGTTTGACGACGTAAAAGAGACGAATAGAATACAATAGAATAGAATAGAATAGAATAGAATAGAATAGAATAGAACAGAATAGAATAGACTAGCATAGAAAAAAGATAAGAAACGAAATGAAATGAAATGAAAAAAAAAAAGAAAAAAAATAAGAGAAAGGGAAAGAAAAGAAAAGAAAAGAAAAGAAAAAGTATCTGAAAAGATAAAAATGAAGAATACCAAACCATATTCTAAAAGTTAGGTACTTGAAAATTATGATTATAGAAAAAGAATAGTATAAATAATAATAAAAACAACAACAACAACAACAACAACAACAGCAACAATAATAATAATAATAATAATAATAATAATAATAATAATAATAATAATAATAATAATAATAATGCATCACGTGCGAAGAATTGAACAGATTCTTTCACGGATTTACATTTGGTTCAAGGGAATTCATGTTTGAATAAAAGATAATAAAGTTCTAAACGAAAAGAACGAGACTACCTCCTCATCTCTTCTTCCACTAACCATCAAACCCCATCTAACCTCATCCCATCTGACCCTACCTGATTCGCATCAAAGATGATAGATGACGTGTACATAAAATAAAGAAATTGTTCTCAATTCTTTTCTCATCCATCCTCCTTCGATAAGGAGTAAGATAACTTCAACTCACCGTACATTCGCCAAGGTATGTCTGCGCGATCGCAGATTGTGGTAACCCCTGAGCTCGCCTATACTCCCCTGTTCGGCCTGCATCCTGGCTTGCGCCGTTGCAGCGGCACTGGCAATCACATGGTGCTGGTGCCCTGGGGCACCCGCTGTAGTGACGCTCCTGCGAGAACGCCAGCCCGTCCTGCTACCACCACCCCCGCCGCCACTTGGCGTTGGTGATTTCTTCTGGTATGGCCTGTAAAATCAACTGTCACGAAAGAGAAAGGACCCCCCAAAAAAAAGGAAAAAAGAGAAAAAAAGGAACAGAAGGGAACGTGCCCGCTCTCCCCCACATTTAATTGAATCCACTACAGTGGATTTTCTTGGCTATCAAATTTTCACTAATGGCCCGGAAAGGAGAATCGTTATCTTCACGTTGAATTTGTTTCTTCCCAGAATATTTTTATTTATTTATTTATTTATTTTTTTTTTTTCTTCTTTTCCCTATTGGATCAAGTTATCGTCCGAAAAATAAATGATTATCAATTAATAATATAGATAATCGCGACCGATTCTCGAGATCAAAGAATTGTAGGTCGGAAATTTATCTTTGTTATATTTTAAGAAATTGTTTTATTTTTTTTTTTTTTAACTACATATACTCTCGTACGAACAATTTTTTTAATGGTTTAACGTTATTATTATTATTATTATTATTATTATTATTATTATTATTATTATTATTATTATTGTTATTATAAATTATTATTATTATAGAAAAAAAAATGTAATATCGTAATAAAATCTTCCTACAAGTTTCAAAAAGTCCATAGGTCTCAATATAAAAAATTCACACTTCCTTGGTGCACTTCTATTCTACTTAAACCATTCGCAATGAAAAGAATTTAACGATCCATGTAAACGGCCAAGAGGGATGGTACAAATTCGCCTTCCAATATAGCGTTAACTCTTAATATTCACGAAAAGGCGAATGATCCATTCGAATGCTCGTTATTTGAAGGGATCTAACACGTAGAAGCTAACTAATTATATCCATGAATAACGCGTAGATTCAATAAAACGATGTAATGTGATGTTAGACACATGTAGATACACACACACACACACATACACACTTTCAGAGTATTCAATACTGTCAGAAGTGAGCATTTACGAGAGAGAGAAAGAGAGAAGAGTTGTAAAAGCATCGAAGAAAATATCTTTCGAGACTAGAAATACCCTGTGCGGTGCTTACAAAGAATAAAAAGAAAAGAAGGAAACGTTACGTACTTCTACTACTACTACTACTACTACTACTACACTACTACTACTACTACTATTACTACTACCACTCTCCTTCTCGATAATTGCATTTTCGTTTTATCTCCCTACATCTGCGAATAAACTAGTTCCTCCTTTCAAACAAATTCAACTACGAAAGATAACACCATACATATCTATTTTCATTTCCATCTAAAGTCAATATTACAATAGAATCAATAGAATCGAGAAATATTTCATAATAGGCACAAAATCGATCTAATCTCTCTTTCTCTTCTCTCTCTCTCTCTCTCTCTCTCTCTCTCTCTCTCTCTCTCTCTCTCTCTCTCTCTCTCTCTCTCTCTCTCTCTCTCTCTCTCTCTCTCTCTCTCTCTCTCTCTCAATTTCTTTTGAATCGTTCGAAAAAATCTTATACGAGAGTTATTTGTGTATATACAAAAAAGAAATATGAAAAAGAAAATATAAAACTTGTACATATATATCCATATGACAAAAATAAAAGTGCGACTGAAATGAAAAATACACCGTAGGACATACATTTTCTTCTTTATCCGACTAAGAAGTCCTTTTATGTATATACGACGTGCTTCTCTCTCTCTCTCTCTCTCTCCCTATCTCTATCTATCTATCTATCTATTTATCTCTCGCTCCTTCTCGAGAAAGAGAGAGAGAGAGAGAGAGAGAGAGAGAGAAAGAGAAGGGTCGATACCCGTACACGAGAGGAATATTCAATTTTTCAATCGTCCCACCGAACGCGATTTGATTTGAGCACGTTTATAACCTACTTTGTTTTCTATCATGAAATTTTCGTTCGTTTTTCTGTTTATTCGAATAACAATAACAAAAACGATAACTGGGAAGATCATCGTTCATGTTATATTTACATCATCTCTAGTTCCCATAAATATTATGCTTCTCTTTGCATCTCCGATCAGTATTTCATATCATTTACGTTAATATTAAAGCGCATATCCGAAAATTTGCAAAAATGTTGGATCGTTCTTTCGTACAGGAGAAAATTTATGAATATTACTAAAAAAAAAATAAATAAATAAATAAATAAAATAAAAAATAATAAAAAACATGGAGCAAATCACACTGTATTTCATATAAAATATTACGATCAAAGATTGAAAAAAACATACGTATACAATTTGCGCGATATCATGCAAGATTAATAACGAACTTTCAATTATTTAAGGCTGTTCATCGTCCCTAATTTCATGATTTATTACGAATGATTTATATTGAACGATTTTAACGAAGATCAGATTTTAAAGATAAAAGTTCAAACGAGCTTTTTCGAACTATTGAAAGAACTTTTTTTTTTCTTTGAAAATCGTGTCAAAAATTGATGATAATTTATGTATAAAAAATAAAGCTTTTTAAACAAATTTTTCTTTTATCGAATATACTATAATTTGTATTAAATATAATAATATATTTCTGTACCAAGCACTAACTCAATTGTTTGGTTACGCATGAGAATATTATTACTGTTATTATTATAGTTCATATTATACTTCGCTGAAGTCGCATTGACTACAATCAAAAACTGGTGAACAGCTTTAAAGTGTTCATAAAAGCTCGGAAAATATCGATCCATGGGGATGGAATATTATCGGCATTTTCCTATAATTTTCTATCATAAAATAAATATTCTTCTCAATTATGAAACTTCATAAAAGTATACGTACTTAATATACTTGAAATATTTTTGAAAAAGAAATGTGAAAATTATGCATTTTATCTAGAAACGATCGGGAATAGAATATTTGCATATTAAACATAAGCTAATTTCGGACGGGCATGATTACTAATCAAATTTATGTAAAATTATAATAGATCTTTATTATATCTCAATATATCATTGAAATTTTGATCTTAGATATTCCTACGAACATTCATTCTACGATATTCATCTCGCATACGTGAATAATGTAGATGGGTATACAAGCCAATATGCGTAATCACGGTGTATGTCTATGCATGACTCCTATTCAACGTAACAAAGCAAATAGTAACTGCAAATAGAATACCAATTGTGTAGTAAAATTTAAAGTGAATTTATTATAATACGTTAGCGAGATCGATCATAAATTATATATTGTTATGAAATTTATACAAGCTACTTTTCCATTGATTTTATGTGGTAATTACGAATTTTATGATATTAATTAAACAGGAGAGGAACGAGCGGATAATATTTCAATATTTCAATACGTTGTTAACAATGAGATTAACGACTTGTTATTTTCACGTTTATTCGTCGGTTGTTTTATACATCGCTTCAAATTACAAACGACTATATAAGCAAATTATTAAAAAATGAAATAAAATAAAATAAAATAGAAATAACGATGTTAAAAGTTTTTACGATAAATCAACAAACCTTCCGGAGCGATTCAATTTATAAGTTTTCCGTAGTTTCAATGATAACTTAATCAGAAGCACTAGAAAATAAAGAGACAAATTGTTCCGACGGAAGAAACGTTCAATCAATTACATGTTAAAATTGCTAAAATAGAAGTATATCTTATCCCCATAAAAGCCGTCACTCGGTTGATTAGTTACGATTTGTTTTTGAAAAAGCTTTTGCCTCGATACGTACAACTAAATTACATGCTGATACCATATGTATGTATATATACATGCACAACTTTGAATGCTTTGAAATTGTTCGTTTTTGAATGCTAACATTTTTTGTAGCAATAAACTTTTATAGGAATCCATCAAAAACATATTACTCTATATAACAACGAGTACCTATTGACAATTTGATTGACCTCGTTGATACAACCTCGTAAAACTTTCGATATGAAAAAACAAGAACAATCGAATCCTTCTCTTTTTTCTCTCTATCCAAAGATATACATATGTATAGTGTATATAGGATATATAAGGTTTTTATCAAATGTCATATACGATCCAATGCATTTGATCATATGAAAAAGAAATCTCACAGTATTACTCTAGTTCTTCTTACATATTTCTCGAAATATCTCTGTCCGACGTTATTATAAGTTAAAATAGCTTCTGCTTACGTAAGTTCTAGAAAACAGACAGAGAAAGAGAGAGAGAGAGAGAGAAAGAGAGAGAGAGTTGGAAGTTCTTTGACCGAAACGAAATACGACCGAGGCGAATACGTTGCGGGTATAAGTTACAAGAAACATATTTTTCCTTTTTTTTATTTTTTTTATTTGTAGAAATCCAATGGGGACAAAATAATTTTTCTCTTGACTTTTGACCTTATCTTGGAAAAGGAAAAAAAAAGAAACCACACCTAACTAAAATTAATATCCAACTTACCGAGAGGTTCGGACCTTTCCGAATTAATTCGATAATGACAAGTCGTCAAGTTTTTAGATTTTGATCTTATTTAGAAAAATCTTGATCTTCAAGCTTCAATGTAATTTAAAACATAACGAAGGTTCAAGCGAAAAAGTCGAAATTAAAGATGACATTAAAGTTAAAGATGAAAAGTATTAAAATCGACGACTGGAAAAATAGAGAAAGGGCGAAGCAACTATTTATTAAAAAAAAAAAAAAGAACATTAACAATTTTATATATTTAAATGTAGAGATAATATTTAATGTAGGAGTTGCTTTTACAGCTTAAACTAGATTTTCTACTAACTATATATATATATATATATATATATATATATATATATATATATATATATATATAAGCACGGATGAACGCTTCGTGCTTTATCATATGAGAGATACTTTGAAAAAGAAAAAGAACGTTTATTTTTCCTTCGACTCCATTCATTCATAATCTATATAACCTCTAATTTAGATGTACGTTGTTGAAGAAACATACATTGAAATTACGCTGTTATAGCGAATATGACCTTATGTAAAGTTGATATATTTTGCCTTTCGTTTTTTAGCTCTCTTCTCTCTCTCTCTCTCTCTCTCTCTCTCTCTCTATCTATCTATCTATCTATCTATCTATCTTTATTTCTATATCTATATCTATCTCTATCTCCATCTCGTCCTTTCTGTCTTATGAACAACCACCTGTTATTTCTACCATATTTTTATTAAAACATAAAAAATTAAAGTTCTTTTTTACGAATAAAACAACAGATCTCTCGTGTTTTTAGAGCACTCGATAATATAATTATATATCATTAAGTAGAAATTAGGATTAATCTGATGATATTAACAAATTCAATATCTCTTTTAATAAAATGGCAAATTTTCATATCTGTACATACATACATACATAATATTCATGTATATACTGATATGAATATATTTTCCTTCTTCATTAGAATTGAAAGATTTTAATCTTGTTAACGTTGCGTTTACAAAAGGTGTCAAATAATAGTCTCCGAGAATGTTGAATTAAATCGGAATTTCGTGCGTATTATCATGCTAATGTCCGTACGTACATATGTGTATGTGTGTGTATAGGACGAGAAAACACGTCGCAAGTCTTACGTGGAAATAGAATTCCTATCTAAAGTTACAATGAATTTTCATGGTATATACTCTCTCTCTCCCTCTCTCTCTCTCTCTTTCTCTTTCTCTTTCTTTCTTTAAATAAATATATATATATATATCTTTCTCTCTTCATAATATCACGAATATCATAGCATTTTCTATTTCTTTGAGTGGATATTGTCACAATGGACATAAGAAGGGTTTCGTATCTTTTGATAATGCTGAAGAAAAGTTAAGAAGAAATGACGAATAAAAAAAAATTTCAACCACTGTTACTAAAGCACTAAAGTTCTCTTTATCTCTATGCAAAAATTATATATAATATCAAACTTATATACTATAAGTATAATTATATTGCACAAATTGCACAATATTTAACAAATATCAGTTTAATCTTCGTAATATTAACTGACAATTAATTTTGTGGCAAAAGGAAAAGGAAACAAAAAAAAAGAAAAAAGAAAAGAAAAATAAAACAAGACTTCTAAAATATACATACATATGACTGCGTAAGTTCAAAGTATTATGAGAGTTGGTTATAGAGTATTAATGTTATCATTATAGTTGGTTTATATATATCATGGAAACTTGTATTTTCGAGTCTTTGTTAATAATATCTCTTTATAAAATTTAACTTCCAATAATAATGAAAATGAGATAGAGAGGATTCGCACGAGAGAGGGAGAGAGAAGAGAGAGAGAGAGAAAGAGAGAAGCTGATTTCAGCAGTCGAAGCTCATTTCATCAATCGCTCCAAGCGATAACCATTAGTACAAAACCGATGTCCATTCGCCATTAACGTCTGTTCGTTGCGATCTAGAAGAGGAATCTTTCAATCAAGACTAAACAAGCAATATCGAACCGAAGCTATTTCCTACAAAGCCAATATGATCCTGTATGCACTCATATATTCCCCACGATATATATATATATATATATATATATATATATATATATATATCACTTTATCGAACGTTCCATTAACTAGGATTATTATAATGCTGTAAAGCTGGATAGAAAAAAAATCGGAGAGAAAGAGAGAGAGAGAAGAAAATCAATTATTTCAAATGTTTGAGATTATCTTGAAATTGTCATCGATTAATTAACAGCGATATTAATTTTTAACAAGTTACACGTTTCATTATCCTAAAGATAATCGTAGAATAGTTCACTGTTCGTTCATCTTAGAATTTCGATCAGGCAATAAGTTCCATCTAATTTGTGACTTCCATGCAATTACCGTGCCGTTATTAGTCCCACGTATCTAATCGCGTCTTTAACAAATGTGTAATCTTCTTCTTCTTCCTCCTCCTCCTCCTCCTCCTCCTTCTTCTCCTCTTTCTTCTTCTTCTCGTGCCACCTTCCTCCCCTCCTACCTCTAGTTAGCAAAGCTCCGACAATATCCGGACGTAAATTAACGTGGAATAACAATGAAGATTTGTCAGATTTTTTTTTTAGACATGTAAGTAAAAGTATTTTATCGATCGATCCTTATCCTCTCAATCTTCGTAGATATAGTTGATGTCAACCATTCAAGGCTCGTTCAAACGAATTTCCGGAAGTTTGAAAAAAAAGGAAGCTATTCGATTTTTCGAGAAAAGGTCCGATACTATCATATCATCGATTATACCGTAGTATCACGAACCTTTCGATATTGTCAAATGATGCTACGTATTATGCACAGGCTTCGTTGACTTTTTATGATACTTTCTAACTTCAACTATAACTATATATATATATATATATATATATATATATATATATATATATATATATATATATATAGATAGATAGATATATGGTTCATCCATCTTTTCCTTCCATTCGATCAACATACGTCCCTTCTTATCTTTAAATCCTGCGATCCCTTTTCGTAATTTGACGCGGTCCGTTACTTTACCCATTTTCCAACCATCTCCTGACCGCACTAGCAATTCAGAATGAAAGGGAAAACAAGCGAACGAAGTAGCTTTCTAGCGGGTTTATTGCTCCCGAAAAGTATAGGGGAAAAAAAAAAGAAAAAAAAAAGAAATAAAAAAGAAAAAGAATGGACTCATCCCGAAAAGCTAACCCCGAAGGATATTCGGTTCGGACAATTTATTTCAAGTACGTTTCGAAAAAACGCGATTTTCTTTTTTCACCGGATCGTTAACTGCATCTTTTCTGATTTCCGTTGCATTTATTTTCGTATCCGAGAAAAACGCTAGAGTATTTTCAACGTGTAAAGAATAAAAAAAGTGAAAGAGAGAGAGAGAGAGAGAAAGGAGTAAAAGTTATCTCGGGAAAGTTTACTGATTTGAAAAGTTAATCACGATGTTGCTTACTGTGTAAAATACGCAACCATTAATTCGATAATAACAGTTTTATTGAAATTAAATACAAAGAAAACAGAGAATATGCTTTCTTCTTATTAGGAGCCCTTTGAGATATTCGAAAAGTTTCGAAAGGTTTTTAATAATAACGCATAAGAGAAAATAAAAGTAAAAAAATGAAAAGTAAGAAATAAAATAAACGAAAAGAAAATATCGTAAAACGATCGAGAGTAGTTTAAGAGTAAAGAAATTTCACGAAATATCATCAGTCAATCGTAAGATCTTTCTTTCTCGAGCTTTCAAACTTTTGTTGAAACATTAGTCGATATCAAATCGAAATGGAATAAGGAGACAGAGAACA
The DNA here is from genome assembly GCF_910589235.1 of Vespa crabro. Classification (NCBI taxonomy): domain Eukaryota; kingdom Metazoa; phylum Arthropoda; class Insecta; order Hymenoptera; family Vespidae; genus Vespa; species Vespa crabro. The sequence goes on from NC_060959.1 coordinate 5,254,099, forward strand.
AGACATTACGAATGAAAGACAGAACAAAACTGTTACGTAGTCACGCGATAGTCAAAAAGTAAAGTTTTGACAGCAATGAACAAAGTTAACGGGACAAGCACCTTGAAGTATCAAAGATTTTTAGATAAGAATGATTACGTCGTCAGGATCGAAAATTCATTTGTATCCGTCGTATGAACGACGCTCGATTAATCGATCAGTTAAATAAATCGATCATTTCAGCGAAATTTTTGTTACTTTCATTTCATCCGTCGGTATTGTAAAAAAAAAAGAAAAAAAAAAAAAAAATTCAGAACATTTTATTACGACATTTAGGAATTTTCATATTTATTAAAAACGACTCTCCTTTTGATAGCCAAAAAAATCCTTATAAATATAAAAGCAAAAAATGAGTGAGATAGAAATTGTTTGAAAGAATTAAAAATGACAAATTAATATATCTGGTTGACTGACCTCTCGCGCGTGTTTCGACCCTCCTCATCGTCCTCTTCTTCGATGTCGTGTAATCTTGGGCTCAGTCTGTGTTGAGTCCCACCATCTTTTCCGAATTCTTCTTCCTCGTTTCTCAGCTCACACTCCTTTTCCTCTTCATCGTCGAGATCGTCGAGATCCTCATCGAGTCCACCGAGTGGTGCACGATTTTTCGAGTCCACCGTGGAAGCAATTTGTTTTTGTTGACCCTTCTGTTGATCCAGATTTTTTTGTTGCTGGGACGATTTCTTATCAGAATCGGAATCCTTTCGGTGATGTTGTTGTTGCTGTTGTTGTTGTTGTTGCTGCTGCTGCTGTTGCTGCTGCTGTTGTTTTTGGTGATGTTGCTGAGAGTGGTGATGTTGGTAGTGATGTTGTTGCTGCTGAAGCTGTTGGTGATATTGTTGTTGATGCTTAAATGTCGAAGCGGCGCCCTTCTTGGCCTGGGGGGTGGCCCCCGAGACAGCACCGCCACCCCCACCCCTGCCGCCGCCGGCGCACGGCAGGCAGCAAGACCACGTGCCCCCCACCTCGACACCCTAGCGCCACTCAGCGTCAAAACATTCAGGGCCGACTTCACCAAGCTCGCACTCCTCTCACTTTATTGAGGGTCAACGTCTTTGAGATCTTTCTCTCTTTTACTCTCTCTCCCTCTGTCTCTGTCTCTCTCTCTCTCTCTCTCTCTCTCTCTCTCTCTCTCTCTCTCTCTCTCTCTCTCTCTCTTTACTACACTCTTTAATTCTTTCTTTTTTTCCTTTCTCACCTTACATCATTCACTTTGACGTAAATTTCTATTAGCAATGATACAATGAAATCGTACGATTCCGTCGTTCTTATAAAGAGTTCTCGAACGACACGAATGACATATCCGCACTCTCAAATGCAAAGGTAAGAAATTTAATCTATTTCCAGAGATACATATAGCAAATTTTTGTAAAACTTAAAAAAGGAAATCTAACAGATTTTTTTCTCTCTTTTTCCTTCTAACATACACCAGCATTCGCTCGGGATATGTTATATGAATGCAGCTACTTTTTTTCTAAAATAGTCTTTCTTTCCGTGATATGAAAAGAAAAGAAAAGAAAAATTTAGAAAAATTCGAAAAGGATAAGATATATATATATATATATATATATATATATATATATATATACACAAATATATATCTTGAGCGTTCTTTTCGTCTTCTTATATCCTTTCTTCTTAAATTTAATTTCAATTCTTTCAATCTCAACGAATATCTCTCTGGCTAACGTTAACCTACGTTATAGAATGCATTTAATACGTTATATCGAACTTCTTCCAAGAATACCAAGGGAGCTGATTGAATAGTTTGATCGGTAAACTTCGCAACCGTGTTCTAGTTTCTCCTAAAAGGTCTCTATTTCTCTCCCTCTCCCTCTCCCTCTCTCTCTCTTTCTCTCTCTTTCTCTTATATCTCCAAATAGGAGCAAATGCTTTTTGGCCGTGGATTCACTTTACGAGCTCTATTATCTCGTACTACGTTCGCTCTTTGTGCGTTGAACAGACGAAATATATAAGTTGTAATATACAACGGAGCGCACTATCATCACCACCGCCACCAACACATTCATAACTTTTTGTAAACTCCGATATCGCAAGTTCGTCTTCTTTCGGAGAATACGAGAAAAAAAAAGTTAGCATACGATTAAAATACTTATTATTAAATCTGCGCATTTATGCGACCGCTCTTAATCTCCTTTCATCGATCATCTTAAACGAACAATTCCTCAGGTTATCATTTTGACACAAGAGGCTATCATTTTGACGATATATTCTTGACGATCGATTTTTCTTCTTTAGACTTTTATATATATATATATATATATATATATATATATATATCGATCGTATGCATCAAATTTGATCGGCTCTCTCCCTCTATCTCTCACCCTTCTTCAATTTTCTTTGTCTTCTTTTTCTATAAAAGTCAATCGAACTTCTTTCCAATTTTTAACGCACGCTCGATCGTAGTAACGTTTCTTTCGATGTCACCTTTCTATCCATCTTCCTATTCATCCTTTCACGTGTATTCTCGTTCCTCTCACACAAATCTCTTCTCATCCCGATATCACTCACGCAGGATAATACCCCGTGATACGTCCTGTGCACGTAAATACCACGGATTCTTTCAAATATAGCCGATTCTTCACTTACTTCAATCTTATTCAACACTTTAATCATAGTCATCGTGCGTCATCACTACAACACATATTGCCTTATTGTTGTTATTGTTATTGTTATTGTTGTTACTGCTGCTGCTGTTACAGCTTTTCGACAAGAGTGCACTTTCACGCGCGCGAAAAAAAAGGCAAAAAAAGAAAAAAAAAGAGAAAAATACACAACCTACGAAATTCGTGGCAATCCTCGCAAGAGCAGCTTAGTATTTATCGAACACGCGTTAAAGAGCTTTGAATTTATCCTCGTACTCTTTCGAACAACACAGAACTGGCTTTCGATTAAATTCGAACATCGAACTATCGAACGAACTCGCAAACGCATTTCCTCCTTCTCTTCCTCCTCCTCCTCTCAGTTTCCACCATCTCTACGTAATAATAGTCGTCATTATCCTCCGTGAAAATGCGATAAATATTCGCGATCAAATCGTAGGATCGTTGTATGCACTTGCAACGATTTCGTACTTCGTATCTTATTATCTTTTTCTTTCCTCCTTTTTCCCCCTATTTATTTCATAGTACTTATTGTCTTGTTTACCAATCGAAGACACTATTTAGAACACAAACATGATTGTCGATTGTAGGAAAAGGAAGTGCAACGCGTGCGTACTCGCTTATGCGTACATATGTTGCTTGTTTCATTCTATTTTCTTTCTCTCTTTCTCTTTCTCTTTCTCTCTCTTTCTCCCTTTCTCTTTTTCTATCCAACGTGTTATCTGTAAAACGTAGATAAGATAGGAAAATAATAATATTTGTTGAAGAAAAATCTATGGGAAATCTATCGTCAAGGAGAAAGATGTCTAACGTATGTAAACTTCTTTTTTCTTTTTCTTTTTTCTTTCTTTTTTTTTTTCTTTTTTTTTTGAAGAAAAAGAAAATATAGACAGTTTGTTAATAAAACGTATCGATATAAATTTCCATTCTAAAATAATATTTTATTTGGAAAAGTAAAGTTAAAAAATATATAAAAACGGCGGAATCGCAATGATTAAAGTAAAAGATATTTCAATGTTGAAAAATGTCTATGACATTCTCTTTAACCATGACCTGAAGGGATCGTACGTATTTCCTCGACGTTTTTATAAATTCATAGTTTTCGATATATCTGAAGGATGCTCTTTTCTATAAGAACATTTGGATTAAAAATAATGGAAATAATTCTGAAAAAGGATCGATAAAAAAAAAAAAAGAAAAAAATAATAAAAAACGAAAGAAAAAAGATAAAGACGATCATAACGATGATAATAAATCTGTGTGATACGTCATAATCGACTTAAATCAAGCAAGTTAACGAACAATTCAAAGAGCTTTAATAGTTCCAATTAAGACATAGTTGTTCGTACTCGGTAATATTAAGACGAATCGTCGTCTCATGGCTTACGTATATATTGACATCAACAATGCGCTAATGGCCATTTACTCGAGTACTCATTGTCATAAGAACATTTGCGAATATGTACTACTTGAATTATTATTCACTTAAAGAGACAACGAGATGATAACAATTAACAATCAAGCTTTTACCGACCTTTTAACCTTTCGACGCTTCTAGCGTAAATTGAAAAAGTAAAAAACGACGATGAGTAATAACAAGGTTTAAATGTCCTATAGAGATTGGAATGCTTAGGAACGAACGCTTCAACAAAGAACTGTGATTAATGGTAACTTTAGAATAAAAACAATGATTTGCGATAAACGAAGGGCGTGTCTCATTTATGACCTTTTCTAAACCCAGAGTCCTCGAAATCTAAAATACAATTAGTTACATGTAGTTAGCGAACAATTGTCAAGGGAGGTGAAAAAAATAATAGTAAAAAGATAGTTATTAAAAAAATAAATAAATAAATAAATAAAAAACAACGGAATACGAATGATCGGCATAATTAAAGATAAACGCGGATTCCCCAAGAGAATGAGAATAGAATTTTTAATTTCACCGCAATCTATAGGAAAGGATCTGATTAATCGCTTAAACACAAATTACTCGGAAAAGTGCAAAACTGCCGTCGTGCCCATTAGAAATTTACTCTCACCGCTTCGTTTAAATTGAAATTTGCCAAGATTCTTTCCTTATCATTTTTCTCTCTCTCTCTTTCTCTCTCTCTCTTTTCCCTCTCTCTTTTTCTCTCTCCCTATTTCTCCCTATCTCTCGCTCCGACGCTTGCAATTTGATTAATATAAAGAAGGAAAGAAGCCTTTACGAAATGGAATTACACGAGAGAATTCGAGAAGCGAAAATCGACCATCGCAAAAAAAAACTAAAAAATTAAAAAGAAACAACATGATCTGTATTAAACAATTTTTTTTTTCATCATCTCGAACCAACATTATTGAAGCAACGTTGGATGTATGAAAAACCATGATTAAACCTATGCAAAAAAAAACAGATGAAAAGAAAAAAGAAAAGAAAAAAAAATCGAGATTTTTACATGCATAGGACTCGTTAGTTTTACCACGAGAAGAAAGGAAAAGACCATATTTCGTGATTGGAAAAAAAATGAAACAAGGAAGATTATTAAAGCTCGAATCAAATCGTAAAAGAAGTTTCCCCTTAACCCAAGGGTATTCTCTATTTTACTCGAAATTCGATTAAAGACTTCCGCGTATCGAGTAAATAGGAAATTAGATTATCTCGTTAGTTACTCGCCCTCTTTTCTCGTCGATGCCGAAGAGGAAAGCGAGCTGATTCTTCGTGGACTAAGTTTCTTCGAGAATTTCGTTGTGAATGGTTTTCGTGAGATCACATTTATTCCGAGGTAATACCTTATTGCGTTAAGAAAAACAAAAAAAAGAGAGAAAGAGAGAGAGAGAGAGACAAAATCGATCAAACTCGTCTTCGTCGTCGTGTAAATCGTGACAGGATTAAAATAAAAATTCTACGACTTTAGTCGTTAAGCCATCTCTCTCCATCGCCAAAGCAATCTCACGGTATTACTGAACACAGAGAGCCTTGCTTGTAAAGCAAGGAAGCTTTCCTACATCGTAACTCTTGACAGCTGGATAAATAGGTATTAGAAAGTTTCCAAATTAATCTGGAGACAGTAAACTCTAAGCTCACTCTATGTGTTCCCAATCTCATAATTAATTAAATATAGTTATTAAATATAGTTTGATTAAACCGCTTGTCTTCGACCAAGTCATCCACGATCGTCTTATTAAATAAAGATGAATTTTGCAATCTGTTGCTTCGACCCCTCTTTATTTATATTCTTTATTTTTCTTTTTTTTATCTTTTTTTTTTTATTTTTTATAATATTTGATTTCATTAAATTTTAAGAATAATGTCATTTTCTTTCCTTCGTGAAATTACTATTATATATATATATATATATATATGTATATATATATGTTACGTGAATTCCTCTCTTCATTCATTAAAGTGAAATAATAAATCAAGATATACATACACGTAAAGTAAGATATAAAGTACGAGAAAGTAAACCGCGGAAAGAGTAAATGAAACGTCGGTGAAATAAATGAAGGAAAGATAAAAAAAAAGATGGAAAAAAAAGAAAAAAATCTCTGTTAGCTTTCTTCATTAACATTAAGACAAGCGTGTCCTATATACTGAATGATCCACTCTGGTTTCTATATACGGTATTAAAAATAGGAATTATTACATACATTCTCTCTCTCTCTCTCTCTCTCTCTTTTTCTTTCTTATTTTTTTCTCGATTTCACAAATGTTATACCGAACAATTAATAAACAAAAAGAACTAGGAAAATAAAAGTGAAGAACATTCATCCTTGTCATTCGTTTACAATCAGTTGAATGAACTATCAGAAACTATTATAATGCTTCCATCATTTCCGGGGATGTTACTTTATTACCAAGGGCAGTTTCTGTCATTAATTACAAGAGCGATTGAGTATTCGGCTCATGGCTTTGGCCATTGGTATAGTTAACCAGGATGATCTCGTCTGAACCACCTACGTATATGACCCGATATCATCGATGGTCAAGATAACCTTGCCTCTAACCCTTATCCTACCCTCTATATCCTCATTTCTACCCCTTACTCTACTCTAACCATACATGCTATTACATTGGTAGAAGGTAATTAATTGCTTTGTTCGTTAATCGTTCACTGTGATATAAAATGATCGCTAAAGAGGTTTCATATAATCGATATATTGCGAACTAACTGTGACAGAATAACGATGTTTCATGATGCACCAACTATAGTCGAAAGCATTTGAGTATTCTCTCTCTCTCTCTGTCCCATCCCCTTTTTCTATTTTTTTCGTACCCGTTTTCTTCGTCAGGAAAAAAAAAGCAAAATAGAATAAAATACAATAAATATAAAAGAGAAAAAGAGAAAAAAAAATTAATAAAACACGATTCGAATATCGACCGTGTTAATTCAAACGTGTGTCAAACTTTTTTCTTCATAATTCTTTTTTGCATGTAATTACCAACTTGCCTAGGTTGACGATCTAAAAGGATCTCTTTGTTCGACTATGGCAAAGATACACATAATTAACTCTTTGACGATACTAATTAATTTTAATCGCTTGCAACGCGAAGCATGACATTTGTACGGTGTGAAAACATAGCTTTTTTTCTTGCTCAGTCTCTCTCTCTCTCTCTTTTTTTTTTTTATTTTCAACGATATGTATGCAAATTATTTTTTTTTGTGTGTTGTGCTTCATTAAAAATCTCACTTTTTTCGAGCTCGTTCGCTTTTATTTTAAACGGCGACAATTTAATGCAACACGAAATATAACGAATAAGTGAAACGATTCTAAGCTACCCCGGAGGAAGAAACATCACCCCGTTTTCTTCTTAACTTTCCATCTTCTCCTTCTTCTTAGGCTCTTCTTCTCGAAGCACCATCAAGTGGAAAGTATTTCCGCTCTAACGACGAGCTTTGAGTACCGGCGCATAAGTGGCTCGGCGATGAGCTACCCAAAGAGCCGTGCCTATTTCTCTCTTTCTCTCTCTTTCTCTCTCTCTCTCTCTCTCTCTCTCTCTCTCTTCCTCTCTCTCTTCCCATTTTCTTCCAAAATTAAATCAAACAATCGATCGAGATAAGTATTCGAAAAGAAAATATTTTTCTTGTACAAAATTTAATTTGATAATTATATTTTACGTATAAAAAAAGAAAGAAAAAAACTAACTTCAAAAAAAAAAGAAAAGAAAGGAAGTAAAATAATTAAAAACTTTGATTGGAAAGTTACATATAAAAATCGTGAGTTCGTGAATCTAATTTATCGAATATTAAAATAATCCTATGTTCTTCTTATTACAAGGGAAAAAAAAGATGCTCCCCCCTCTTAAGGATTTAATCTACCTTTTCGTTTCTTTTTTCATCGTATAATTGCTTTCGTTTCGTGATATTGCTTCTAGCAACGCAAAATGGTAACGGGATTATCCCTTTTCTCGGTCTTTCTCGAGTTCTATCTATCTACTACGGATTAATCGATACGAATAAGGATCGTGAATTCGCTAAAAAGAAAGAAAAAAAAATGAAAACGTGACGATTTATATTGACATGTAGATGTCTAAGAGGTCTTGGTGGGGAAAAAAAAAAATAAAAAAATAAAAAAAAAAGAAAATATTTATTTCAGAATTATCGTTATCCGTCCGATAAGAATACAAGTTGTTTGAACTTTGATACAATTTATTATTCATCGATGTACACGGTTACCGTAGATACAACATGCATATTATTAGCAAACGAAAGAAACATCCTCGTTTACCGATAAAATAGTTAAAGGTATATAATGCCAAACGTTATTTTCCATAGCTGAATTTATACCGGTCTAGTTCGCATAAATTATAACGAGGAACTACATCCGCTTGACGGCCTATATTACGCTTCTCTCTATATACGTTCAAACTCTACTGAGAGATCTCTATATATGTATGTGTAAACAACGCGTGTATTTGTGTGCGAGTGTGGATATATGTGTACACATGAATATATCTATACGTCCACGAAACGCATTAAATTTAAATTCGAATCGAAATTCTAGTAACATCGGGAATACG
>NC_060959.1:5267762-5467762 GCF_910589235.1 Vespa crabro
CTTCGACGAATCTTCTAAAAAATTTCTTTTATCTATTTTTTCTTTTTTTAACACCTTCCTCCTCCATTTGTTGTTATTTTTATTGCTTTCCTTTGTTCGAAATAATTCTTTTTTACTTTTTATTTTTTTTTTTAATTTTTGTTTTTCTTTTCTTTTTTTTTTTTTTTTTCTTTTTTTTTTTAACGAACCGTCGTAGGGGATTGCAAATTTCTTTTCCTAGATCGTGTTTGAGAAATTAAATTTAATTGGGTAAGTTTTATACGAAACGAAGATCTTTCTTTGTGATGGGTGATGGGTGATGGAGGAGAGAGAAGGAAAGAGGAGGTGGTGGCCATACTGTCACCTCGCGCTATTAGATCGAAAAGGAAATATGAAAGAAATCTTATAATAACGATACATGCCCGGTTTTTTTCTTTTTTTTTTTTTTGTTAATCCCTTAACGCGCTTATAACAAAACGTATTTTTTCTTCTTATTTGACCGACTAAGGAAAAAAAAAAGAGAGAAAGAAAGAGAGAGAAAAGGAAAAGGCTACGTTAGAGATTTTCACTTGACAAATTTTCGCAATACGCGTACTTGTTGCACATAGTAGAGGAGTAATACGCAGTCGGTCGGGCATACAGTTTTCAAGAGAGTTTCCTTTCCACGGTTTTCAGTTTTCCCTTGTTTTAATTCTCGTCTTTTAGACGCTTTTTCCTTTCTTTTGTGAAGAACCTCTGTGTAGCGGGCGCGAGAAGTCGTTGAAGTAATGCGACTTGGTAAAGCTCGGTGTGGTATTTTCCTTGGAAAAGTCCGATTAAATAAACTTTCTAATTAAAATCCTGATTAAGATTCTCTCTTATGTACTATCGTATAAACGATTGTTTTACTACACTTTTTACTTCTTAACTTTTTCTTTTTTTCTTCCCCTCAATATAATTTCTTTATTCCAATATAATCACGTTAAGAAGAGATTCATTACTACAAAAATATAACTCATTCATTTGTAATCACGAGATTTAGATAAACTACATTACTATGGACTACAACAAGCCAAGCACAATTTATTCTAATCTTTTATATACTGTAATTTAATTAAAAAGTCGCTCGAACACGAGAACGTGACAAAGAAATGAAAGTGATAGAGAAATTTATAGGTAGAAGGGATGATCGAATTAAAGCGTCGCGAATACGAGCGCGATTCGCCGCATATAATTAACTTAAAATGTAAATCACAGGTCCGAACGAATTTAAACGCATAATGGGATAATATACTGTCAAATCGACTAACGAATTCTACATGGCTAACGAGGACTTTAATTTATTTCGATTTTGCAAATTTATAAGGGTGAAACAGAAGTTGCGGTTGCGACGCCAACGGAGGTACTTTTTTCTCGCTCCCCTCCCTCCTCTTGAAATGACGTGACGGCCACGACGACGATTATGAAATAAAAATACACATTGTAAAATGTGTTTCCCTTTGATGAATTTTTAACGAGAATATTCTGAACATTTACATGCGATTCCCGCGACAGAATTTGTCTCGTTTTAACGTAAGATAAAATCTGTTTCTTTTTTAAAGTATGCTTTAAAAAAGAATTTAAAAAGAACATAAAAAGAATTTCAAACTATCTATAATATCCACTGAGAATAGATAAAATTTTTTTTTGTTTCTATTTGTTTTTATATTACTCTTTAACAATCCTTCATTTTATTTTCTTCAAAAAATTCTTGACTGAAGTAAATTTCTTCGTTAAAATCCAATTAACATGCACGTGTGATAAATTACGATAACGTTAATTTTTATTCATTATGATTTTTAACGTGGGGGGAAAATTTTTATGAATGATTTAAACGATGACACGTAAGAGAAAGAGAGAGAGAGAGAGATCGCGATATATATAATTAAAAATGAAAATCTTGGTTGAAATCCCGCATCGAAAAAGCAAATAAATGAAATAACTGGAGTAATGAAAATGAGTAACATTAATACGATTGAAAGCCACGAACTTTCGTAAAATAAACTTTTTATAGAAATAAATATGAATATCTCTCTCGACGCGATTTGGGGATAAACTCAATTCTCTTATCGTTATTGTAAACCGTACGTAATAAAAAGAAACATAAACCTGCCGTTCGTCTATAATTTTCAACAACGGTATTATTTTATTCGTTTTTATCTTCAACGATGGAAAATATTGAGAAATGAGATATAAAAATATCGATCTAATAATAAGATCAATGCTTTTTATCTTTCTTTCCCTTTAGGAAAGAAAAAATAAGATGTAAAAAAGAAAGAAACATCGTACTCGAGTTGATATTTTCTCTTGAGTCGATGAAATCTCATGAGAATCGAAAGAAGAAAAAAAAACAAAGAGAAAGAGAGAGAGAGAGAGAGAGAGAGAGAGAGAGAGAGAAAGTAAGAAAGAATAAAAATAAATAGAAAAAGATAGATAAAAGATGACGAACATGATCAAAGAAATTTTTCACATTGACTTAGAGAGCTATATAGATCGTATGACTATAGAGTGTAGCTCAAACGGACTAAAAAATAAACTATAATTTACTAGAGTAGGTGAATAACCATGTCTCATGTAACATTACAGATAAAGTCTATTAAAGTTACGTGTTGCTGCATTAACCCCTAAGAACCTTACGACGACCTAGGAAACGTGAACTTGAATCACGTGACCGATTATATACTTCATGTAGTAATCAGTAAGCAAAAACCCTTTTACGTTCTTATATAATAAATAAACCTGACAAAATGCTAATAAAAAAAAAAAGGAAAGAAAAACATGGAAATAATTTATCAGCTGCCGACATGAAACGCCGTAACGAATGAATTAAAAAGTTCTGTTCCCTTGGAAGAATTATGCAGGTGATAAATTAAGGAATATCTCGAGTAATATATCCTATATACTTTTATAGAATGTACATATTTGGTATATATCTACATAAATATGTAGGAACTGAAAGAATAGAGTTTAAATGAAAACGTATACATACATACGTGTGTGTGTGTGTGTGTGTGTGTGTATGTACTGTGTATCTATACGTTTTATGGTCTCGTTTTCTTGCAAGGTGACACGCGAGCTCGATATATTTATATTTCATGATACGTTATTGAACACGCACGCACAATATGTGTCCAGCACGTAAACGCAACTATACATTCACATATATAGAAGATCAATATAAAACGAACGTATTATTCGAAAATCGGATATCACGGGTTCGTACAATATATATATATATATATATATATATATATATATATATATATATATATATATATATATATATATATATATATATACATACGTTGTAACCAACAACAAAACCTTTTTACTGTCTCTAACTGTAACCTATGAAAAAGGATTATCGAAACACGAAATTGGATCGGTTTGAGTAATATGGGTCAATAATGACCAAGTTCCGTATTACGAAACTATACCACACATACTATACGTCCATATAGATAGAAAAATACAAATGATTTCCTCGTTTCTCTTTCATAAAAATCGATATGTACGCCGATGAAAAATCATCGGTTTATAGATATCCTATCCTTATCGTTTCCTGCAAATTATTTGGGAGAAGAGTTGAAAGAGTAGAATTGAGAGGGAACGACGGAAGGAGGGACGAAGGGAGAGAAAGAGAAGATAGAAGTGATTTTCCACTCAGTTCGTTCATTCGATCGATCTTGTACTCTCTCTCTCTCTTTCTCTCTCTCTCTTTTTCTCTTATCTCTCTCTTTCTCTCTCTCTCTCTCGAATGGGAACGATCGAATGGAAATGGAGCAACAAATTAAGGAGGATTAATTAGTCGAGTGCACCGGATGTTGACTATACTCTTGAGGGAAGCAATAGCAGCGTCCTCTGCACACGCACGGATATCTCTAATTGTAATACAAAGAGGAACCCAAGTATTTAAGCTCTTCCACGTTGGAACTGGGATAGGAGCCAAGAACGTTTATCATTACGCACTGTTTCTAAGCGAGCAACTTCACGAAACTGAGAAATTTTTTCGGTTTTCTTTTCTTCCCTTTTTTTTATTTTATTTTATTTTTATGTTTTTAATTCTTGTTCTCTCTCTCTCCCTATCTCTCTCTCTCTCTTTCAAGTATTTACAATATATTACACTATTGTCGAAAGGATAATTAAAATCAGAAAACATACAAATGTATGAAAATAATAAAAGAAAGGAAAGAAGGAGAAAAGAAGATAAGAAGGAGAAAAAAGAAAGAAAGAAAGAAAGAGTCTATTTCGAACAGACGTGATATTATTCATAACTTGTCTCTTTCTTGATTTGAATTGTTAAATGGAATACAAAAAAAGAAAAAAAATTATGTATGTATGCACACGTCAGACATTATCATTTTACATTTGTGCATCCATATAAAGAATACAGACAACCGACACGTGTTTCGTTTCACATAAAGAGTAACCCAACCACTTAAATATGTTGAATTCATGGACGTATGAAAATAGATCTCCTATCATCAGATAACCCCATCCGAAGAGATCTATTCTTCGCAAAGAGGATTCTTCTTCTCGTTTCAATTAGTTCTCATTTGACAATCGATGATGGATCACTCCTGATATCATTTCTTCTTAACCAAACATTTCCCTTTATTCCGTTCAAAATTATACAAATATCACCATGTACCTAATTAAAATGATACAATACACGTATTATAAATATAACAATTATAAAATGCATGTGATCCTGAAAAGGGTTAAAAAGTGGCTTAACCAAAGACAATATGAGAAACTTCGAGATTACGTTATTGTTACGTAATAACCAACTCATTCTTATATTCGTCTGAAGGAGAGAGAGACAGACAGACAGACAGAGAGAGAGAGAGAGAGAGAGAGAGAGAGAGAGAGAGAGAGAGAGAGAGAGAGAGAGAGAGAGAGATAAAGAGAGAAATGCATAATGCTTGGTCCATTCTTTATGGCATTGTAGACATTTCTTTCTTTTCATATGCATATACAAAGAAGAAGAAAGAAAAGGAGTAACCTTTGAGCGTTACAAAGAGATGTCGGTTGAAAGCTTGTCGTTAAATTTAGCAAAGACTCGACGTGCATTATTAAAGCCAACGTCCGTGCAACCACCACCAATGACGCGATGATGACGACGATGATAATCACGACACGGTGCACGCTTCCTTTAAATTTGAATACACAGAGAAGCCTTAATAATACAAAAAGATGCCAAGCGTCGACTCTTGAACCCCAAGCTTTGAGTAATTTTCCTAGACAGAGGGAGAGAGAGAGAGAGAGAGAGAGAGAGAGAGAGAGAGAGAGAGAGAAAGAGAGAGAATGTGGTATACCTTAAACTTTGAATTATATCGATGGTATGCTTTGATCTCGTTCAAAGGGTTTATTTAATCAAACATCGTGCAAACTTAGCCTGTTAAATCTTATTTCGTCAAAACGTCATTCATTATCACGAAATTCAAATTTTATTTCTCATCGATTTAATATCGCATCATATCGAGCGACCTAATTTTTTTTAATATCGTGTTAATCGATTTATCGCAAAATCCGTCATAATATACGGAAAAACTTCGGAGTTGATTCTTCTCCTTTTTATTTTTATTTTTTTTTTTTTTTTATATATTTTTTTTATATTTTTCTTTTTCTTTCTTCGATTTTTTCGCTCTTATTGATAAATTCAGGACGTATAATGGTCGCTCGAAGCAATGGTGAAGCAATTTCCAAGTAAACTATGTGCCTCTATATACATATACAAGCACATACACGCACGTACACACAGAACTCTCATTCTCCCTCTCTCTCTCTCTCTCTCTCTCTCTCTCTCTCTTTCTTTTTCTGTCTCACACACATACATACACAGAGTCATCGTCCGTCGGAAGTGGCTAACTTTCAGGGACGAACGGAAGAGCCCGATACCGGTGATGCTCGTGAACATGGTAGTCACGCTATACTGAGAAACAAAGACGATTAGAAGGAGTAGGGAAAATCAGAATAGTGAAGAGAGAAGAGGAGAAGGTGGAGGTGGAGGAGGAGGAGGAGGAGATGGGAGGGATCAGGGTAGCTAGGCGTCGACGTACTCGAAAGCTTTTGTCTTTCTCGACAAACTCGTGTAGTACGACGTTATATACCGACGGGCAAGATGCTAAGTTACTTGGCTAAGTTTATCAAACGTGAGGGAGAAACCCTTGGCAATATATTTTCTTCTTTCTTTTTTTTTCCCACTTTTTTTCCACTTTTTTTTCTTTCTTTTTACATTCACTTTCGAACGGTTTCGAGGTTCGACCTAAGTCTACACGATAATTCTTGGAAAAAGAATGTGACAGGGAAGAAAAAATATTGTTCAATCTTTTATTTCGAGTATACCAAGAAACCATGTATATAGAAAAATAATCTACATATATATTTATGTACTACACTCGTTTACGAGTAGTAGGATTTTTATACGATATTTATACAGATGGCATGTTTGAAAATTCCAGGTTTTTTATTTCCGTTAAATATGCAATTTTCTATTCCTCTTACTCTTCCTTCCTAACCTTCCCTTTATCTCTATTTTTTCCATTTTTCTGATCAATTCAATCTTATACCGAAATAAGAGAACAGATGGTACACGCATCTATGTTGGAATAGAACGAATCTCTTAAATTCGGCATGAAAAAAAAATGAATAAATAAAAGAAAGAAAGAAAGAAAAAAGACAGACAGAAAGATAAGAGGAAAAAAAACAAAAAAAGACACAGAAAAACAGAGACACGATGAGCCAAAAAGACAAAGAGATAAAGAGCCGTATCGCAATTTTTCTTTCGAAATCGATTAAATGGAAGATCGGTTTCCGAAGAAAAGTCTCTATTAAGTTTGATATCCAAGATTTATCGATGCGTACAAAAACGAGATTGGATTTGTTGAAATTCCTGTCGATTTAAACGATGATCTCAATGAATATCAGAAAAAAAAAAGAGAATAAAACAAACGCGACGGATGGAGAAAGGATTTGATTTTTTTATTTTTGTTTTTCTTTTTCCTTTTTTTTTTTTTTTTTTTTACCTGAGAGAAACAACGAGCAAATTTGAACGCCTTTACGGTAGATTAATCGCAACAATTGCGAAAGAGTCGAGAATAACAACGAGCGACATCAACGACGAACGTTATTACACAATCCCGCGTTTGTAATAACGACCACGCGAAAAACTACACGATGAAAATTTCCATAAATTTACATCGGGCTTACAACGTGAATACATACCTCAAGAGCTGCTCCGCTCTAAAAATGCGCGGGCTTTATAAAAGTTACGTGGCTTTTACAAGCGGTTTCATCTTTCTTCTTCTTCTTTTTGTTATTATTATTATTATTATTATTATTATTATTATTATTATTATTATTATTATTATTTTCGTTTTTTTTTGGAGTGAGGGAAGGAGGAGTGGAAAAGAGGAAAGACGATTTTACTATCCTTGGCGCTACTCCAATGCTTCTTGTATAAAGTAATAAAAGAAAAGAAAAAAAAAAAGAATGAAGAAAAAGAGACAGAGAGAGAGAGAGAGAGAGAGAGAGAGAGAGAGAGAGAGAGAGAGAGAGAGGAATAAAGAAATGCAAATTCTTGCACATTTAAATGATGAAATAAATCCTTTTACTACAAATCAATATAAATCGAGTTAAGATATAAACTTATGTTAAGCAAATGAAGATTTTGAGAAGGGGAAAAAAAATAAAGAAGTAAAAGTAATGTAGAATAAATGAGAGAATACTCTCGTCATTTTAGAAAGGACACGGTTGCAATGGTCGGTGGTTAGGTTGATCGAGTAATCGTTTACAAACCGTGCTATCGCCTCGATGAGGCTCCCGACTGTGAAAGGGTAGTCGTTGCTTCGTACAGATAGAGAAGGAGAGAGAGAGAGAAAGAGAGAGAGAGAGAGAAAGAGAGAGCTGGGGTCGATATAGGAAGGAACGCTTGCGCTGTTCGCCTTCGACCACCCTCGCGCACTAATATCGTCGCGTTGTCGTACTCTCTCTCTCTATCATTCACGCACACATACATTTTCCATCCCTCTTCATTTTTCTTTTATTAATTCTCCGTAGTTCAATTTATTTTTTTTTCTTTCTCTTTCTCTTTCTCTCTCTCCCTCTCTCTCTCTCTTTCTTTATTTCTTTCTTTTTTCTTTCTTCCTTTCAACTTTCCTACGAACCGATAAGAATTCTCAATGCTTTATCCTATCTCGTTGATATCTATATATTAAAGTTCCTTCAAGGAAAAATTAAAAAAAAAAAAAAAGAAGCATAGAAATTCCAGTATGATCTCGTAAACTTACATCGTTCGTCAAGATTAAGATCATTCATTATCCTTTACTAACGTATATCTGTATTCATTCATCGTTTGACACTCTCGTTACAATGTTCAAAATTCCAATAAGACATTTATCATACTGTGGAATATTCATCTTTCTTATTAACCGTTAAACTCGTAATTATTAGAACGTCTTGAGAGAATAAACTAGCCGCAGGACCAATTAAGGGCAACTTTAGCTTCTCTCAGAGGAAGAGTTTGCATCTTGAAAACGCTATATAACTTTAGCTTTAGAATTATTTTTACGGAGTCCAGTATAAAGTAATTGAGTGAAAATAAATAAAAGTAAGGAGAATATATATTAAATGAAAATTCTCGACGTCTACTGGGATTTGCGATTATTATTTTAAAATTTAAGGGGAAAAATAAAAAGAAAATAAAATAGAAAAAATACCCCGAAAGAGGAATAATGTTATCTAACGATATTTTTTTTCATTCGTGATTAATGGATTTTATTTGAACGGAACAGAAATGCGTGAAAATCGTTAACTTGGATAAATCGAAAATTATCTTTCGATAGAAGGACAATCGATAAATCATATTGACTTCTGAGAAAATATAGGAAGCTCGGTTATTGAACATTTAATAAATACAAGAGTGTCCTACCGTATAGCGTCAACGATGGATTTTCATTCGTCGTTTCACTCCGACGGGTTAGAGAAATGACGTGAAAAATGTGAACTTCCTGGAAGGAAATTGTATCAGGTGATATCGTTTAAAAAGGTTCACGGATTTCCGTGGGATATTTACTTGGCACCTACGTAAACTTATTTGTATGATAAGATAAATCGAATAAAGGGGATATCATATTTATCGCTATCTTCGCGCTAACGATTTGCGTATTAAGTTGAAAATATCTTCGAAGATTAGCAATAATAATAATAATAAAAAAAAAAAGAAAGAAAAAGAAAAAGGGAAACAAAAAGGAAAAAAACGAGTATCAGAGATCAATTCAAAATAAAATAAATCGATGATAATTCACATTAAACACGAATAACATCGATGTCCTATCAACTTTATTTACAAGTATGTATGTATGTATGTATGTACGTATTTCCCAAACGGCGAGTGATGCATAAGTCATGCGATCTTGAAACGATGAATCTCCCCTTGTTTTTATCGATTCTTCGAAAGTTTTTATCGACGTATTCTCGCCCCCATTTGTTCGTTCCTTCTCGATCCATGTTCTAAGTTAAACTCTCCCTGTTTGCGAACGTTATCGCAATATCATTAAGACAACTTTTCCAATTGAAAAATATAACACGCTCGTAAGAGACACGTTTCAAAAAAAAAAAAAAAAAAAAAAAAAGAAAAAAGAAAAAAAGAAGAAAAGAAAAAAAAAGTAAGTTTCTTCTTAACAAGTTAAGCAAATAACTCTGAACGGTACCAGAATATTAAATGTACGAACGTTCCAATCGATGTTTTAACGTGTCGAACTATAAATCTATCTATAAATCGAAGAAAATTCTTTAGATAATCATTTGGATTGTCGATTAAACTTTCATCGATTTCACGTTTAAGAAAACTTTAAGAATCGTAAAAATCCTTTAATCAATTACATTAAAAACCAAGATGTAAAGAGATATTTTTATTTTGGAGCTTAGTGTTCATAATTATAACGTTAATTAATATCAAAAATTATACAATAGTTTAACACAGGAGATCGTCGACGTGTTCGCTTTTCTCCTTGAAAATACTTCCCGTAATAAACCAAAGAAATTAATAAAATGAAATCTCAAAAAAGAAATGAATGTCGGTCATTAATATATTATAAAATATAAAAGAAAAGAAAGAAATTTGAAAAGTTAACGAATTAAAAAAAAAAAAAAAAAAGAAAGAATGTAACACTATTTTTATGTTTAATCTTTCAACAGATGCGAATATGAGTTTACATTTTAGAAAAGAAAAATATTTTTGCGAATCGTTAACGACCATTGAAATTATTAAATCAATGTACGAACGATCATCATTGATATTCAAGTCTCGGAAAACGTACCGTTTAATGACCTTTCGAATTTTCACTGAAATTTGTACAATTTTCGATTAATGGGGAATTCAAATTACAAGCATACCGAATAAAGTCCAAAAAACCATATTCACATTCATTCAACCATTAAGCTTCGTCGACCGACTTAAACGGATAGGTGATAACGGTCACGATACGTATATACATATGCTAACTCTCATACCTTCTCTTTCTCGTATCACTAAAATTGATTTCCTCTTGATTTTCCGATCAGCCAGTACGATTGTACTCTATTACTGAACTATCATTGAAGTCGTTCAATGAAAATTCTCTTCGAAATGAAAGAAAAAAAAGTCATACTTCTTTCTTCTCTTAACAGTTCTTTTCCACGAAGTTAATTATATCCAACTATTAAGCGATATGCTAAATGATAAACGCAGAGTAACATTTACGTGTTTACCAGTGAAATCTCGACGTAAAATCTACCTTAATTAGCACGAGTTAATTAAAGTTCGAAAGATGTTCTCCCTCGGGAATGATGAAACGAACTGATTTCTCTGTCCTTTTGTACGTACTTTTGTATATGTCATAAGTACGTAATATTTGCTAAATCGACTCTAAGTCTGTTTGGCTTTGGTTTTTCTTTGTAATGTGTGTTTCTTACAAACCAACGACAACACGTGACTTGTTGCCGAAGGTCAAGCTAGTGTTGCTGTAAACAGTCGTTCCATCGATCACCTGTTGTTTCCACGTTGGAATACAATTTTTTCTTTTTAAGTTCAACAAAAGAAAAAACAGGATGATGAAAAATATATTTCATTAGAAATCGCGCGCATAATGAAACATTATAATATATATATATATATATATATATATATATATATATATATATATATATATATATAATATACATATTAAAAATTAACATAAATTTTATTCGCAACTTGGAGTCTATATATACAGATAAGGAGAGGGTCATAATATGGCAGTAACAATATTTAATAAGAGCTATTAAGTAGGAGGCTTAAAGGGCATAGTAAAGCCAACTGAAATTTTTAAAATAAAATCATATATTTTTAATAACATTAGTCGATGTGATCTGACATTCTTCATAAAAAAATATTAACTCATTAACTTAAATAAGTATTAACTATTCATAGATCTCTTATTTCTTATCTTAAATAAATAAATTAATTATGTAAAATTTGTATATAAAAAATTGTTATAAAAAAATTATTATAATAAAAATTTTAATAATTTCATTATAGTTATGCCTTTATTATAAAAAAAAAGAAAGAAAAAGAAAAAGAAAAAATTCAATTCTAAAAATTATTAACAAAATCGAATTTTATTATAACAATAATATTGCAATATTTAAATAAATAAATAATAAATTACAGTTGAAAACGGTGGTTGTTTCAAGTTTCTACGACTTTTTGTTCTGAAAATATCGGCTTCGAAAGATTTTCATTCATAATTCGTATACTATAATTGTTCATAGTAAGAGTAGTAAGGCCGCGTAAATTCTTGGAATTTAAATGGGTCAGTGTGCCACTATACCAATATGAATGAAATTATATAGGTCAGTGTGTCAACGTAAACGTCTTACCTTTACATGTGAATATCTACGGAACTAAAAGTCATAAAAACTTGATTGAAATATTATTTTAAAGAACAGAATATTCTCTATTTTTTCAATGTATTATTAATAATTAATTAACAATTTGTTATAAACAATTTTTATAAACAAATTCTTATAAATTTAATTCATTGTATTTTATCAAAAAAGAAATTCAAAATACGACTGATTTATAAAATTACATAAATTAATAAATAATTAATAAATAATTACTAAACAAATTATTTTTTTTTAGCAAAAAATTTTTTTCTAAATAATCATATTTTTCATTATTTGGAAATATCTTCAAATCTAAAAGTCATAGAGACTTGAATCAAAATATCATTTTAAAGTATAGAATTTCTTCTATTTCTTCAAGATATTGTTAATAATTAATAAATAATTTGTTATAAATAATTTTTATAAACAAATTCTTACGAAATAAATTCAGCTTATTTTTTCAAAAAATGAACTTCGGATTTCGTCTATTTTATAAAATTACATAAATTACATAAATAATTAATAAGAAAATGGTATTTCGTTATCATATTATTTTATTACATTATTATATTATGCAATTAAAAATATATGATTTTATTGAAGAAAATTCAGTCCACTTTCAAATGTCCTTCACGTTTCCATCTACAAATAAATTTATTACTGGCATATTATGATCCCCTTCGTAATGCACGACATTTGTAAATGAAGTTTTTTTCATATTTCTATAAAGAATAGAGATATTCAAGATGATCAAAGTTATTGCCCCATCCTGTATATTACATTCACAGCTTGACATCCATATATATATATATTTATATATAGCATCTTAGTGCTCATACATGTATATGTGCATATAGTCTCTCTCTCTCTCTCTCTCTCTTTCTCTCTCTCTCTCTCTCTCTCTCTCTCTCTCTCTCTCTCTTTCTATTCTATATATATATGTATAGAATGCAAATAATGTTTGATTTGAATTTGTAATATCTCTTACTTAATCATTTTTCTTTCTCTTCAATTTTCCAACAAAAATGTACAACGATGAATAGCAAATATTTTTGACGAAATTACTTCATTTAGCAAAAAGTGTAACAGAAAATATGAAAAACGAGAAGGACGTGAGAATCGATAATGGTGGTACGCAACGTTTGGTTCTCTCCATAAACTGAAAACAACAGTAGAAACAACGTAGACTAAACGAGAAAGTTCATGTTTTCGTATACCATGAGAATCGGTTATCGCAATTTCCGTCTGTTTTGAAATCACGATTGAATGGGCCGAAGAGTTAACGCAACGAGAAATAAAATGCAATGACCTGCCTATTTCTATGATTTTCTTTTTTTTTTTCTTTTTTTTCTTTCATTCTATCTTTCTTTTTTTTTTGTCAGACACAAAAACAGAATAAACTCTCTGTGTATATGTGAAAAATAATTTTAAATAAAAATAAAATATGCAAGATAAAACAGAACATTTTTGAAAAGTTTCTGAAAATAAAATCAATTTTATAGATATATTAAATAATTAATATTTAAATTTTATCACTAATAATTGTTTCAATTTAAATTTAGAAAAAAAAAAGTTTTAAATATATATATATATACATATTATATATATATATATATATATATATATATATATATATATATATATATATATGTATATATATATACACATATATTCTTGTTTCCACAAAAAAAAAAAAAAAAAAACAGTCTTTCATCCGTTCAATATATTCTCGATATGCGAACTACACTTAAACGCGAATTTAATTTAGCAGTGACCACCGTGAAGCACGCGCTAGAAATCACTTGAATTCTTGAAAACGAATGGAATGTGTAATGGTTACGCTTCGAAAACGAAGCATGTCAAACGCTCGAAGCAACCTTCTATCAAAACTCAATACGTATTATTCGTGTCGTATAATACAAAGAAAAAAATGTTCAATGTAACAAAATAATATATATATATATATATATCACATATATCATACATCGTTGTACATAATAAAATATGACATCAATATTCTATCCGTGTATTTAATTTATTCCTTTGATATTCTCTTTTAAATTCGATCTACTATATAGCCTCGAATGCGAAGAATATTCTTGAAATTAAATATAAAAAATGGCCGATACTCTTTGAAAGATAAAAACAAATGTTTGATCTCTCTCTCTCTCTCTCTCTCTCTCTCTCTCTCTCAGTCTCTGTCTTTCTCTTTTCCTTTCAGCTTTATCTCCTACTATTGACAGATACTCTTCGTTTTCATGAATAGAATTGTTTAAAGACAACATTAAGAAAAAAGACGAGTAAACAGTTTTGTGTATGTTAAAGGAACTATTGAGGAATAGTATGAGCTTGTGTTTAAATAAACCTATGTATGTAACAATGTACACATATATTCAATAAAGCAAAGTTCTGTACACTGACAAAAATCATTTGATCATAAATTTACTGCAATAATCGTTATTAGTTTTCTCTTACTAACCAAATAGAATATGCGAAAGCATAAATATATATCTAGGAGATAGAAGAAAAATACAGAATTTTAATGTATTTTTCTTTTACTGTCCATTTTGGAGAGAGAGAGAGAGAGAGAGAGAGAGAGAGAGAGAGAGAGAAAGAAATAAACAAATAGAAATAGAAACAGAGGGAGTCATAGGAAAAAAAAGAAAAAAGGGAAAGAAAAATGGACGTGGAAAAATATCAATTGATCCTATTGTTGACCCAAAGTCCGAAAAATTAAAATAACAACGGCATACGAAAAGTCAGATAGCAAGAAAACAAAGAGAAACAATTACAGCATCTCTCTGTGAACTGTTTGTATGGCGACGTCTAAAAGTGACAAAGGAAACTGGTGAGTGGAAGATAGTGAGAACGAAGATAGTGAGAGGAAAAGGAAAAGGAAAAAAAAGCAAGAGAGAAAAAAAATGAAGACAAAGATATCAACAATGAAGCACAAAAAGGATGAGGGACGTGAAGAAGGTGAAAGGATATCCAAATAAAGGATAGAAGTACAGGACATCCATTAACACAGAAGGACAGGCGTGAGATCTGAAGGGCCTGAAACAGCAGGACAAAATGTATACATATATATATATATATATATATATATATATATATATATATATGTATGTATGTATAAATATATGTATATATATATGTATATATATATGTATGTATATATATATATAACTTTAACAATGGCTTAAAAGCAACAGGCAGCCAATCAATAACCGACCATTTTGCTAAAGCTAAAATTTTCGTTACTTTCAAGAACAATTTTCTGAAAATATTGATTTTTCCTATTTTCAAAATGAAAGTGTATGTATTTATTATTTCATATAAAAAAAAGAAAAAAAAATAAAAGAAAAAAATACTACATAAACACTGTACATAATGATAAATACCATTATTTCATTCGTAACGATCATTGTTCTTTTTGTTGACCAAACGTATCGTGTATATTTTCAATCCACGCTTTATGAAATGAAAAACAAGATATGATCGATATATTTATATATAATATATATATATATATATATATATATGTTTTTTTTTTATTTGTGATATAAGATCGACGGTAATTTGGCTTTGATGAATTAATCAGAGTTAGTCATCGTCGATGTATTTTTCATTTAAGTTAAAAATCATTGCGTTTGTATCGTTAAATAAATAGCGTCTTACTTCTTTTCTCTTCTTTTTTTTTTTCTTTTTTCCATCATAACAACGAGAATACACAAAAATAAATAAATAAATAAGTAAAAAATCGAAACGAGAAAAGGGAACTTTTGATCCACGACAAAATAGCAGCTATCTTTAATCTACATCTCAAAAAAAAAAAATTATTTTATTTTCTAAATCGATAAAGATTTCAAAGTTAAAGTACTACGACGATTTG
Organism: Vespa crabro; assembly: GCF_910589235.1. NCBI lineage: Eukaryota > Metazoa > Arthropoda > Insecta > Hymenoptera > Vespidae > Vespa > Vespa crabro. Next base: position 5,283,562 of record NC_060959.1, read on the forward strand.
CATTTGCTCATTTGTTAATGTTTATGTTTCTTCCTTGATGAAAAAACAAACTTTAAGCTTCAAGTGCAATAACTTTGCACTTGGAAAACTAAATTTAGACGTAGAAACTATTTGGTGAAACGTAGGTGGATAAGAGTAAATAAGAACCATACAGAATGTACGAAGCAATTACAAAAGTTCATTAAACACTGTAGGAGAAACGTGTAGACTTTGGCAATACAAATTTCACGCCAATTTCGCTCCAATTCTCCAAATCTGCTAATGAAATTTATCGTCGCTTTTCTAACTAAAATCAAGAAAGACAGATAGAAATAGAGATAGAGATAGAGATAGAGATAGAGATAGAGATAGAGATAGAGATAGAAATAGAGATAGAGAGACATAGAGAGGGAGAGAAACGACAATAACATGTTATGAGTATAAGCAAAAGGAAAGTTTCAAAAGCTTTTTCGCAAAACTTTATGGATGCCCGAGACCTACTTAGCTTCGTACTTTATTCAATATCCAATCACAAAGGATATATTATACTTTCCCCTATATTGTCTACATTGTATCTTCTCTCTTTCTCTCTCTCTCTCTCTCTCTCTCTCTCTCTCTCTCTCGCTCTTTTTTTTCTCTCAAAGTTTGTAGTCTTTTCCTTGTCAAAAGATAAACCAGAATTGATGTGAAAACGTATACAAAGGGATTTTACTGCTTTTGTAAAATCAATATTCCAAGAAAATAATAAATTAAATCTGTGTCCTAAGAGCACCTTCTTCAAGTTTTTTTCTAGTTCTACATGTCATATTAGATTTTACACAATATCGTGGAGAATCTCTTTTGATTAGTTCTTTTTTTCTTTTTTCTTTTTAAGGTAATTGAATCGTGAAAAGGGAAAGAAAAAATGACGGACGTTAAAATAAAAAGGGACATCGATGATAAACGACGTACTTTTGTCATTTAAAACATGCACATTTATCGTAATATACTCTTAATTTTATCGACATTTAATTACCATCTCAAATCTATATATATATATAGAGATTTTAATTAACATAGTACATGAAAATCTTTAACTCACCTTAGCGTAAGCACCATGAATATCGTTTTAGAGTAAAATTTAATGATTAGGCCTTAAGACTCACCTGAAACAGAAAAAAAGAAAAAAAGAAAATAAAAGTAACGTTAAAATATTTTCGAAAGATCAAATAAATCTTACATAGAATCAACCAATGATTCTTCAAGAGAAACTACATTCGTTTATCTCACAAGATAAAATCTTAAATACTCCTATGGTACTATTATCAACCAAGAACGAAAAGCTCGAACAAGCACGGAAGCTCGTACATTTCTAATTTATCGACACGATGATAAGAAAGGAATCTACAAAGCACTCTTTGCGAGTTCTATCGATAAAGTAAACTTTTTACCCAATCTAGATCACAGCACGTGTCAATTTTTCAATTTTTGAATGATACTTGTAAATGGAATAAAAGAGAACAAAAATTCAAAGCTTTTTCTAATAAACATTTCCAATATATATATATATATTATATGCGATATAAATTTAATATGCAATTAAAAATTCAACTAATAATACGAACGAATTTGTATTGATCGATCTTTATCACAAAATGCTTTTATGAAAATACTTTCAAGAACATTGTTATTTAGGATTTGCCATTGAGATTTCTACGACTGTTATATTCCTTAATGAAAGGAAGAACGTGTATGGTGTTTCAAATTAGTATCTACGTCAAATTACCATGGCAAACGTATGCGCTTTACCATCGTACACGCAACAGTGTTCACTCTGCCATGAACAAGGATGTATTTCCGCGTGTATACTAGTTACGAACGGCCATCAATTAAGTACTTTATCCTCGACCGGAATTTTAACCAAAATACAGATCATTCGGGACGTGATTTAAATGGAACTTGAAGATAAAAGCTAAAACATTAAATGTTTATAAAATCATTGTTTATTAATCATTAAATGTTTCTTGAATATTATTTCTTATTGTAAATGTTGAATTAAGTTTGACATATTCATTTTAATTCTAAATCGATCGTATTTTTAATTTGTTCCGTTACTTTTTTGTGAATAATGACAACAATTGTATTTTTTTTAGAATAACTCTCAAAAAAAAAAAAAAAAAAAAAAAAAAAAGAAAAAATTATCAATGCACCGTAATTAACAAATATTAACTGACAGTACAATAACGACGAAGCCAGTGTAAAAAAGAAAAAGAAAAATATTACTATCATCCGACAACGCAAAGAATAGGGAAACCAAGTAGATTAAAAATTATATCTCGCGAAATTCAAAAGGAAATCCTCGGGAATATTATAGAGAGATGTTATGAATAGGGAACAGCCTTTTTCTTGAATCAACATCTTCAAGCATCCCCGCGTATAAACACTCACGCGCATTTGCATTCATATGCGGAAGTAAAGAAAAAAAAAAAAAAAAAAAAAAAAAAAAAAAAAAAAAACAAAAAAAAAGAAAAAAAAAAAAAAAGAAAAAGGAAAAGATCCAAAAAAAAAGAAAAGGTCAAAAAGAAAAAAGAGGAAGAAATACTTTACGAAAGGCTAAGTGCTCATAAATAAAATGTAGAAATACAAAACGCTAAAATAAAATTAAATTGCATTAATATATCAAATACCTATGTTTCTCATTTATTTATTTATATATATATATATATATATATATATATATATATATATTTAATTTTTCCAATTAATTATTACAATTTTCATGGTATACTTTGTAACAGAGATACAAAATTAAATCGATAACATGGATTATATATAAAGTGATTACAAACGGCCTTCCTCGCAAAATATTAGTCGTACAGGACGAACGATGTTGACAAAAAATAAATACGAAAGTATCTCTATTCTATCATTATTATATAATACGCTGTATTTCAAAATTCTTTGGGTGATCTTATAAAACATAACAATTTTATAAAATAAAATATATTTTGCAATATTTTTCAAAATGATACGTCAATTAAAAATCGAAAATTTATATGCGGGTTTTTATATGACACAAAATCGTATTTGCATATACGATTTATTAAAAACTACCTAGTATTTGATATATACATAAAAAAAAAAGTACCAATAAACGAAAACCACGATAATATAGGAAGATTTTCGTTATGCTCGATAATAAATGTTATTACGTTTTAATTAAAAGATATCTCGATGGTAATTCAGGAGGGGGCGGAAAGAAAAAGAATAATCTGATTTCAATATTGTAGAAAGGGGGTAAAAAAGAGAACAAAAACAAAAACAAAAACAAAACAAAAACTAATGATTCGGTGCGAGCTTACCTACTGCAACGTTCGCGAAACGATCAATTCTTACTCGACCGTTTACGATGCACCCGCGTGAACACATTTACCTGCCGACAGGTTGATGACTGCCGTCTAACAGGTCGATACCAACTCGGAACTGCAATGCAGACACACCACCAACTAACTTGAAGGACTCAGCAAAAAAAGGTTCGTGCCTTTTCCATTATTTTTTTGCGTTAGTAAAAAAAAAAAAGAAGAGAGGGGGAAGAAAGAAAAAAAAAGAAAGAAAAAGATAGGATGACAGCATTTGAAAAAAAAAGGAGGGAAGGAAAAAGGAAGGAAAGGTCAAAATTGATAAGGAGAGCGCATTTTTTTCGTAATGGAGATTAACTCATAGGAAAAAAAAAGTTTTGTTGTCATTTTTTATATGAGGTGAGACAGCAAAAGGATATCTGAAAAAATAATGGAATAAAATGAAAAAATAATTCCCTCATAACGTTTCCGATATGCGATCCCTCTCTCTCTCTCTCTCCCTCCCTCCCTCCCTCTCTCTCTCTCTCTCTCTCTCTCTCTCTCTCTCTCTCTCTTTCACTCTATCAGATAAAGTACATTTAAATGGATTCACCTTCTGCTGCACGCCTGCTGACGACAGGCACATCGCACTAACGCACGATGATATCACAGTATCAACTTTTTAGCTAACCTACGGTCAAATTGTAGGATCGTCCCTATCGAATATTTTGTCGTGACCTCCGGAATATAGGTAACTATAGTTGAATGTTTAATCAATGACCGTAGTGCAGTATTTAATCAAGGACCAATACAGTATAACCGCATCGATAACATCGGCAAACTTATAGAATAGGTATAACTTCTGTACGTCGCGTATACTTTTTTTCTCTTCTATTCTTTTATTTTCTCTTCTTTTTTTTTTTCTCTTTTTTGTTTTTTTTGTCTTTTCAACGTAGCACTTTATAACAATCTTAACGCTAGACAATCTAACGTACGGGTGATAAAACGAACCATACTTTAGAAAAATAATACGATATACTAACTTGACAGCAATATCGTGAATAAATAACAAAGAGATATGCATATTTGACTTAATATTTTTTTTTCATGCGATCAACAAGTGAAACACGTTCGTTGATAATAACGATAAACTCTCTGATGAATCTCACTATATATAAATATACATACATACATACATACATACATACATACATATATATATATGTAAATATATGTATATATATATATATATATATATATATATATATATATATATATATATATATATATTAAAAGAGAGTTACAAATCATCGAACACTCCTTGTCGCCGCTTGAATTCTTATTATAGATCAATCAATGATAAAGGCTAGCGTGCAACAATACCTACAATCGTTATGCAAATTTTTGAAATATACTTGCATGCCTCTACGGCAATGAGAATCGTCCGAACTGGCCTAAAGTCTTCGTGAGAATGAGAATTTATTATTGAGATTCGAAACGTACACATAGGAATACAAAGAGGGAAAGAAAGAGAGATAGTAAGAGATAAAAGAAAGAAAAACAACAATTAATAAACATCAATGCTCATTCAAGTGTCCTTTACGAAACAAAATCATTAGTACATACGTACGTACATATCTATTATTATAAATTCCATGAAATATCAACATTTTAAAGCACCTAACGTAAGTATGTCCTCGTATTTTTTATTATTATCATTTGAAACGATCGCAGTGAGCTTTAATATAAAAGCCAAGAAATCTCAACGAATCTCGATACTATTTTCGGCACATGTTTAATGCACGATAGTAAGATATAATACATGGGAAGATATACGTGCCGATAAGTACCATACATATATATTGTATATGTACATATCATGTATGTATCTCTAATGACATAGAGAAATAGAGAACTAGAGCGATTTTCAACGACAGATCTCTAGCCTCCTTTATTTCACGATCTATTCAAACATAATCGACGTGAATAAAAATAAAAAAAAAGTATTAAGAAAATATAAATCTATCTTATTCGTTTATTATATCATTCATCTTTATCGCTCTAACTTTGCATTTTTTTTTACTGCGTGACCCATATCATTCGGATATCATGCACGCACGAACGCACGCACGCTCATGGGAATGGCACGTAGAACTTCAACCTGAACGATTCGCGATAAATTCATAAAACTTTTTGTTCCATGAAATGTAAAGAAAAAAAAAAAAAGAAAAAAAGAAAGAAAGAAAAAAAAATTGAAAAGGAAGGAAAAAATTAAACAACTAAAACAAAAAAAAGAAAGAAAGAAAAGATCTCCCACGAAACGATAATAATCTTGACGATCTTTCGAACGTTCAAAGGACCAAACGATATTTAAAGAAAAATTTCATAGTTCCTCTTTCTAAAAGAATTATTTACTCGACAAATCGAATTAACGACTCCTCCAGTTTGACTCCTTCATCTACGGTAGGACTACTAAGTCAAGTATCTTAGTCTCTTAACAACTACTTGGCCGTGTTCTATTTTTATCTGATATGCAATAAAGCGAGAACGATTAAACGCAGAAAGAGTAGAACAACGCTAGATAATAGAATATCTGGTATTTATCTCAAAAAGAAATAATCTTTTCTTCTTACTTTTTCACAAAGTTTGAAAGGCCTTCTTTATAAATTTTATTTTACGAGGAGAAAATTTCTTGAAAGAAGAGAAAAGAGAAAAAGAGAGAGAGAGAGAAAAAAAAATAAAGAAGAAAAAAATCGTATTTATAGATCGGCGAACAGGAGAAGGTAAAAAGTTTCTTCTACGTTTTCTAGATCAAAAGGCATCGATGAATATCCACTATTTTTCTCATTGTCTTCGTCTTGATTTTCTCACGTCGTCGATCATTTTTCCTATCCCTTTCCATCGCTGCTTCCAGCCCCCACCCCCCACCCGCCCTCGCTCCTTACTCATCGATAAACTTCATTCTCTTTATATAGAAAGACCGCAAGGAGGTACTCGAAGCAAGTGACTCTCTCCCTTCTCATAAAGACGAAAACGAGAAGAATGATCGAGTTACGTTTAAAGGGGACGATTCGATTCGAGAACTATCGTCTGTCGAGTTGTTTTTTTGTAAACTCATCTCATAACACTTTCTCTATCTCTTTCTTCGTCTATCCGTCTATCCATCGGATATGTCTATCCTTTTCCATCTTACATTTTCATTCCGCGATTATGTTCGAAGTAACAATTTTATCCATTCGTTCGTAAAATAGAATTTGGCTCAAATCGATACAGAAAGGAAAATAGGTCTGTTCGTAAAAACACGTGGTACCGATCGATAGAGAAGAATTTGATGCTAAAAAAGTCTCGAGAGATAGATAGAGACGGAGACAGAGACAGAATGAGAGAGAGAGAGAGAGAGAGAGAGAGAGAGAGAGAGAGAGAAAGAGATAAGCAGAGAGAAACGAGATCGTATCTTTGAAGTATTACTTTGACTTCTCGTCTCGAGAAAGAAAAAGAAAAAAAAAAAGAAGAAAGGAAATAAAAAAGCCGATCATAATTAATTTTACAAGATTCCAAATATACCCTTTCTTCTCTATATAACGAACTCTAAGAATTGATTTCGATACTCGTAGATATCCGATAAAACATTGTACAAATATTCTTTATCTGCGTTTAGAATATATCAATGTGTATTTTATAATACTTAACGAGATCACGTATACGTAAGGAATACAATAACATCTGATATTTCTTATCGATCGTTTTTCATCTCTAAGCACGTAATAAATACTATGTGCATACATAAGCTTCGTTAAAAATTTTCGTTTCTAAGCGATAAACAAATGTAAATAATAATAATAATAATTGGATAGAATACGCATAATCCTATCGAAAATTCATAATATTAATAATACTCGTTGGATTTTCGATAATGTCATTATAATTTGGATTTAAATATTGTAATGTAATGCTACTTGTATCATGAAATTCGACAGTTTAATAAGGATTTAACAATCAACTACCATGAAGCTTATGTATATGGTTCCGTACGATGAGATTTACCTTGCCGAACAAACGAGATAATATACATATATCTTACGAAAACATATTCTTAATGAAACTCGTTCTGCATACATGATATCTACGGCTTTACGTAAGTCTTCGTTAAACGCTCATCTAACATTTTTCATCTATTTATAATAGAATGATCTCGCTTTCATCATACGCTGACGCGTATTCGATAACAATAGAAAAAGAAGAAAAACAGTCAGACAAATAGACAGACAAACAAAAAGAGAGAGAGAGAGAGAGAGAATCTTTCACAAGTGAAACGTTATTGAAGTTATCCGAAGCGCGAACGTAATTGACGAACATAATTTTAGACTATCCAAAGATGATCTCGTGTCTTGGAATAGAACGAAGTACTTACATCTACTACTACGCGTTTTCACCATGGCAAAATCAGGTAGGGTATTATAACTGCGGAAGTACATACCTGGCCCCGATTCACAATGCAGCTCTCTTTTATCGGTGCTAGTAGCATTTTTATCGTTGACATATTTCCCTGCCAGCCTAATATCTATAGAAGAGAGAAACTTGCAAAGCATCGATCGTAACGCCTCGGTTGTACTCACTCACCCCCGCTCCCCTCCCTCCACCTCTTCTCAGCATTCCCACCTCTACCATTCGACAATTTCTTGCGCGCTTTAACCATATTTTCGTACCTCCAAAACTAAAATAATATACAAGAAAATATAGTAAAATTATAACAAGGTTATCGCGTTGACGTTTATAAACGCTCAACATCACGGCTGATGACTGGCTCGATTTTACGAACTTTTGTGTAAAAATATTTATGGAACTAACTTGTTGGTCAACGTTTAAAATTATTATAGAAATTAAGTGAATACGTAATGAAACGTTGAAAGTTACGAAGGTAACTTAACGTACGATATAATTTAAAATTTATTTACCTTTTTTATGTATGTACGCGTATATATATATATATATATATATATATATACACATATTTGTGAAAAAAATGTTATACTTTCTTCGTTCGGTACGTTAAGTCGATCGGACATTACACGAACGCACGATTAATTTTAGAAGAAACCTACCATATGAAAGGTCTCTCTCTCCCTCTTCCTCTCAGCCCCTTTCTGTCTCTCTCTCTCATTCTAAAACGTTTCGTGCAACGAAGAAGAAAACGGAAGTTAAGGATAGACATGCTCGTGAATGATAATGAAACATGGCACGAGCATCCTGATATCAAAAGGTATAGACAACTTTTGGCATATAAAAGGAATCTAACGAACATAAAACGGCTTTTGCAATTACATTTAGAAATACCTTTAAAATAATAACTATTGTTACGATAACACGTTAAGAGGTTCTTTCAAATCTAGTAACATCCAACCAACGGTCTAATGATGAACTTAAAACTACTTTATGTAACTAAAAAAAAAAAAAAACCATTATGAATATTGTCTACATTCGCGATAACATACATACATTTTCACATTTTTATAAACATTGAAAGTTTCAAGAGAGAAAAAAAAAGAAAAAAAGGGGGGGGGAAGAGAAAAAAAAGAGGAAAAAAAGAGAAATGAGAAAAATAGACGAAAAAAAAAGAAATTAAATTAAAAAAGAAAAGGAAAACAGAATAAGTAAAAACACGAGCTAAAAAGTACGTCGTCATTATTTATCATTAACGTGTCTCTAGCAGCAGCATCCTACGGGCTTAGAGACACTTAATTTAATTGAAATATAAGTAGTAATAAAAAATAAAGAAGAAACTATTAGTAGAAAAGAAAAAAAAAAAAGAAAATTCGAGAATTCCATGAAAAATGTTAGGAGTTCGCGGTCTTTGATTTTCATCGAATATTTCTTGATACTACCACCCCGTGTGAACTCTACGATAACTGTATTAACAAACGTAATTTCCTAAGCGTCATATCGCGAGATAACATTGAAATAACATTCGCTCGAAAAAGAGATCGTTATCGTTGGAACGTTGAGCATGATTGCAGCGTGAACAAGTAACGCAATTATTAGTTCGAAATTAGATGTTGAAAAAAAGAAAAAAGAAAATAAAAGAGGAAAAATAGACCATTTTTGCGATAATATAGAATATATATATATACTCTTTACAGGATTCTCATAAACAGTTAACGAAGCGTATTTTTACGCGTACTGCATGTTTCATCTCTCTTTATTTTTTTCTCTTTCTCTTTCCCTTTCATTATCAAATAACCCAAGAAAAAGCTGCGAAAAAGCATAAATAAGTACAAGGCACGAGGCAAGTAGAAAGAAATAGTAAAAATTTTTTCTTCTTTTACTTTGACCTGAAGGGTTAAAAAATAATAATAAAAACAAACTAAGTAAATAAATAAATAAATAAATAAATAAATAAATAAATAAAAATTAAAATATTTACGGAGTCCTTTCGTAATCCCTTTTATTATCGTTGGCAAAAGTGTCCTTTAAAATCCGAACGAAATATTTATAAAGGATCTTCTGTTCTTAATCTTCTTGTATCCTTTATATCAGTGCATTCGAGCGACAAATTATAAGCTTTGTCGAATATTCATAAATACCTTTTATATATATATATATATATGTAAGGTTATATTCCCTCGGAAAGAAATAATAAAGAGAAAAAGTAAAAAAAAAGAAAGATAAAAGAAGAAGAAGAAAATGAGAAGCCGGAAAAAATCGCGATATCCTCTACTCGAAACGAACCAATCATCCCATAGTTACTTTTTTCGATGAAATTCGAGAATCATTGAGAATCAGCTTAAAGCTTTTTATTACATTTCCATTAATTTTCACGATCCAATCTTGCATGAACGAAAAGAAAATTTCTATCCAAATAGCATATTCAACAATTACAATTATATTCTATTCAAGAACATAAAGTTCTGATTTTCAACCTACTCTCCGTTCCATTTTGTATATATATATATATATATATATATATATATATATATATATATATATATATATCCATATACTTGTACATATATGTAAGTGGCATAATTTATTCGCAATTACACCGAAGAGAAACCAGGCTTTTATCTCGCTTTCAAAAAAGTCTCTGTATTTACGATAAGAAGCACGTAAAATGGATGAAGCTTCTACGCAGAAAATAGAAGTAATAGCGTTCTCGAAGAACAAGCCGGGCGACCGACCGACCAACCAACCAACTAATCAACGAACTATGGCGCCCTACTGATCGTGAGACGCCATATTCATGCGTCCCGAATACATTAAATATCATAATAATAAACTTTCATTTTTACTTACCTTCTACACTGAATAGGCGCAACGGGCCAGCTTCTTCTAGTTTTGAGAATGATGGCTGGTTGTTTGACATCACCAACGACCGGTGCTGATGTTCGTCCTTGATTCCTTTTACTCCAAAGATGACCGGATCCAACCGGACCGGATCCCGGAATACTCGGATGCGGACCGCTCTCGCTACACGCACGTCGCGAAAACATCTCGCGTTTTCTTTCGTCGCACTTCATTATAATACGTACCGATCGATTTTTTTAGTTTATTCTCTTTCTCTCTATTTTTTTCTCTCCCTATTTCTCTCTCCCTCACTCTCTCATTCTCTCTTTACTTTTTTTTCTTATTCTCTTTTCTCTATCTCTCTTGCTTCTATATGACTAACAACTTCGACAATATCTTCCACTTGAACCGATCCAAGTTTTTCAAGTTTCTTATCCGAAATAGGCCAACTCGAGATCAGCGTAATAATATATATATATATTTAAGTATATATATATATATATGTGTGTGTGTGTGTGTGTGTGCGTATGTGTGTCTGAGTGTGTGTGTGTATATGTGTAAGAGAAATCTAAAAGTATCGTTTATATGAAATATTAAAATTGGACTAAATAAGAAATAGAAATTTGTTACAAATTTAAATGCATCTGCGTGTAATTAGGTCGTATCCAATCGACATTTGTTACAGAAAGGAAAGCTATCATAATCGATAACTCGAATATCTCTTTTTCTACTGGTCCCAAGATATATATATATATACGATCGTGGCGAACGTTTTAAACCTGCTTGTCCACTGATTACATTGCGAGAAAAAGTATTACTTTTAGAGAATCTATTTAAGATAAGTTCGTAAAATATATCACGTTTTATTCCTTGAGTGCAATAGGTAATAACGTTTCTCGAAACTTTAAAATGACTTTGACTTTTGTAATAATGTGCGACTACGTGTTAGCTTAACAAAGTGAAAAATAGTTATATGCATATATATATATATATATTTTTTTTTTGTAAAAATTCGAAAACGACTGAAAATAGAAAATGAGAAAGAGAGGAAGATAAAAAAAATACGAGAATAAGTTCTTTGAGAATGATAGAGAGAAAGAAAATGAGATAGATCATTTATTATTTCTGGTCCACGATAATAGGCCGCCTGAGTTTTGAATTCGAAAGTGGCATCTCGTTTGATATTTTAGATATTGTTCAGTGAAAAGTGAAAAATGTTCATCCCGTAAAACATAAGCTCTGTCAAGCTCGAGTTCTTAATAATATACTGTGTCACATTTCCAGGTATAACTTTCATTCTTTTTCGATACATCGGTTGCACCCTTTCATCATTCTTGCTGTTTCTCTGAAAACGAGTAATCGTGTTTTTTCCTCTTCTTGTTTTTCTTTCTTCTTCTTCTTCTTCTTCTTTCTTCTTCTTTTTCAAATAGTATTGAGAGAGCGTATTCACGTCAGCTGTCGCGACACGAAGAGGAAAGCTTTGAAACGATGCTTGTCTATCATCACGTTATGGAACTGCTATTATTATCTTTCTTTTTTTCTTTCGATCTTCTTTTTTTTTTACTTTTTTTCTTCTTTCTTCCCCTCCCCTGTGTAATATCATAACTTAGAAAGAGAAAATTACTCTTTCACACCAAATTCTCAGACTTCTTCTAAGTTACTTCGGGACTAAGTTCTATTATGATAAAAGTTCAAGAACAATAGTCTTCTACATTATTAAAGGGATTTCATGAAGATAATAGACCTAACCAAACCATAAAGCTTGCAGTGAGACTATGGAAATTGTAAACACAAATGCTCTCTCTCTCTCTCTCTCTCTCTCTCTCTCTCTCTCTCTCTCTCTCTCTCTCTCTCTCTCTCTCCGTTACGCTTATCGCTAAATACAGCCGTGATACCAGTGGGACTTCTCAATTTGCGTTTGCTCTACCTTTAATAGCAATGACTCCCGCGTTTCCACGAGAATGATGACAAATAAAGTGCACTGAGTGGAAATACGAAAAGTTGAATTTTTTGCTCCACTTTAGCCAATGATTCCGATTAAAAATCATCCTACGTTATTTCAATAGATAGAACATGCGATATTAAGTGATTCGAGGCTATATTAGAAAGAGAAAGAGAAAGAGAAAGAGAAAGAGAAAGAGAAAGAGAGAGAAAGAAACAAATAAGGTCAACCGCGAATATCCGAAGGATCGAAAATTAATCTCCGTTGGCGACGTTTACGTGCGATAAATTCAATGAAACGCATTTTACGGTGAGGAGCAGTAAAAAAAAAAGGATACTTAGACTGGCAGCTCGTATCTATAGGCGAAGCTATTAAATTGTCAGAGACGTCGATAAGGCAACAAATTTTTCGTCGACTTACGTATCTAATACCTACCATTGCAAAACACTGATATATATATATATATATATATATATATATATATATATATATATACACACACATATATGTATATAGAAACACGTACACACAATTTCGTAGTACACACGTCGCTATCGCTTGAAGCTTCTTCTACCTCCTCCTCCTCCCTCCTTCCTCCACCTTCCTCCTTCCTCCACCCTATTTCAGAACATTTGTAATATAGCCGGTTTGAGCTTCGAAAGGTCTCACACGTGCTGTCTCAACTCTGTATAGAGGTTAACTAACAAATATAAACTACTACAACAAGAAATTCTTCGCCTAGGAACGTACTTTTTGTTCTTTGTCATTTATTTTTCTTTTCTCTCTTTCTCTCTTTCGCTCTCTCTCTTTTTTATTATTTTGCTTTCTTCATACGCTCCAAATATACGACGGACGAAACATAACATTGTTTTATATATATATACCATTGTTTCACGTCTACGTAGTTATTTCATTTTCAAAAACAGTGAAATATAAAAATGTTTCAAAGTATATATATATACAGTACATGTATATGTGAATATATATAATGATTAATTCTGACATAATTGATCATTTAATTATATGATCATTATTGTTTAGTTATCCTGAAAAAAAATATCTAAATATAAAATTTATATATATATATATATATATATATATAAATATATATATAAAGAGCTAAAGAAATACTTATTGAATTTTGTTTTCGTTTGCATGCATTTTGATGTTTTAGGAAATATTGAAAGAAACATATGATTTTACCTTGAAGCTTTCTCAAAGAAAGAACAAATTGGATTTCACGATAGAATGATAAAATTAGTTTAAGACAGAATGTATCAACAAGATAGAAGTATTTTTTTTTTTATATATATATGCTCTGATTCCTGGCAACGAAAGCGTATTTTCACTTTATCGTTTATTATTATTTTTTTTTTTTTTAATCGATATTTATACACTATTCCACAGTACTGGACAATTTTTTAAGGGATATGTTTGGATAAATTCGTAGGACAATAGAAATTCGTTCAATGATTTTACGAAATCATGATGAATCTTCATAAAAGTAAATATTATATTTTCGTGTATAATATATTTGTCTGTGATATCATTAATTTTTCACTTAACAATAGTATGAAGATCTTCGATTTATCAAGATTATATATATATATATATATATATATATATATATATATATATTCACATACTTATATATGTATATATGTATGTATGTATGTATATATGTATGTGAGAATGGCAAAGAAAGGAGAAATATGAAAAGACGAGAAAAGGGATCGAAATGATCGAGTTTCAATGATAAGAATATCAGTCAAAGAACTTGAGTATGAGTGTGAGTGTTAATGTAACGAAGAGGATCGAGAACTTTTAAATCCCGATTTGTTGCCAGGTGCTATGGTGAAAAATGAAGCGAAGAAAAGGCAAAAGTCACCGAGGTAATAGTAGTACCTTTCCGAAGAAACCATGTTCTCCCTTTCGTTCATCTAAGCTTATATTCTTCGATCGCGTGGAAAGAAATGCTCGCGAGACGATACGGTTACATGGACATAAAAAAGAAACAAAAAAGAAAGGAAGAAAAGAAAAAGAAAAAATATATATATATATATATTATGGAAACATTCTGGAGGAAAAAAGCTTTCAACCGCATTTACGTATAATTTCGAAATAAATTTTTTCAAAGCGATAGAAAAAGAAACGCATCGAATAATTTACATTTTCTAAAGACAAAATGACACAGCAGTAACTTATCACAGTAATAACTCATTCCTTGCTGCAATAACGATTTAATCGAGATTTGCAAAGCACATTCTCTGTTCCACATAACATCACGCTCTAACGACAAACCGTGAAATTGGATTTAGTAGTAGTGTCTATTAACACACATAATGCAAAGTTTACCACAAACATTTATCTTCATTACTTCCAATGGTTTGTTATAATTGAAGAAAATCAGATTAATCTTATTCCATAGATCGATCATGAATTATAATCTTTATAAAGAGACCTTAATACGTCAGACGAATACTTACTGTTATTAATCGAGATTCTCGCGATTAATTCGATCTCATATTAAATGTATTTATAAAGGAAGAAATATCAAAAAGTATAACCTTCTTATCGACATACTCGAATGATCCAGGTAATTTGTCATTGTCTGTCTATAAGTATTTCTCACTTCGAAATAATTAAAGAGATTTGTCGTAACTCCGAAGAATTTAGTATTTGTTATATATATATATATATATATATATATATATATATATATATATATGTCTATATATATATATATATATATATATATGTGTGTATGTATATATTTTATTATACGTACTATATTGTAAGATCATTAACACCAGTCTCTCATTAACTCACTGCGCTTGTTCATACTTTCACCCTACGGGATTCATTTGAATAAATTGGCAGAATCACGTAGAGAAATGTTCTCCGAGCTTTAATTAAGGCAATAATTTATTATCAAGGTAATAAGGTCAATCCCGAGGAACAAGATACGAATTAGATCGACTACGACTTTTCGATCATTTCTAAAAATCTTCGACGAACGTATAAATTTGCGAATATAAAAAGTACTTTGTCAACCATTTCGTGAATTTTGTCGATCATTATCGACTAAGATACGCTTAAATTTTAAATTTCATTAAATAACGAACTCGAATTTTAATTGTATCTCGAGCATGAAAAAAAAAATAAATAAATAAATAAAATAAAATAAAATAAATAAAATTAAAATAAAGAAATAAATAAAGAAATGAAAATAAAAATGAATAAGAAATAATATGACGATTATAAAAAGTAATGTAAAAATCATTTAATTCATAGGAAATCTTTCAAGCAAAAGC
Source organism: Vespa crabro (assembly GCF_910589235.1). Classification (NCBI taxonomy): domain Eukaryota; kingdom Metazoa; phylum Arthropoda; class Insecta; order Hymenoptera; family Vespidae; genus Vespa; species Vespa crabro. The sequence continues at coordinate 5,299,395 of NC_060959.1, forward strand.
TATTTAAAATACAAAAACAAATATCCTCGATCAAGGAACTAAAAAAACATTGTCTTGAATCTTTTTATATTGCCTTCTAACTACATTATAATAACGAGACCATTTTGAAGCCGGAAAATTACCTTCACGAATAATTTAGAATAAACTGCAGCATTATGAATAGATCTCTTTTCGAGGTACTTTTGAAGGTACCAAATTAATGCTGTTGAATCTATTTAATATTTGACAAATGCACAAAAAGCTTCCTGCAAGTGAAAATGTGTGGAAAAAGCGAGAGAATATGATATCCACGCATATTACTTTCAGTCTCGTTTAACGACAAAGGAAATATATAAAATGATATTAAAATAATAAAATATTTTAAATTAACTGCACTTCTCAATTAATTTTTATTATGTTCAATATTAAATTAGTAACGCATCGAATTGTATCGACATATTAAAAAAACCACGATTCGTGTAACAGCAAATGCATTCATGAGGAACAATGGAGAAAGAATGAAAAAGAAAAAAAAAAGAAAAAAGGAAAAAAAGAAAGAAAATAAGAGGGAAAGAAGGAAACGCGACGAGGTGGAGAAGGTGATGGAGGAAGGAGAGGAGGAGGAAGAGGAGAAGGAGGAGGAGGGTAAGTCAGAGCACAGTGAAAACGAGGAGAAAGGCCAACGGTTGGAACGAGAGTGATTCGCGAGAGTGTGAGATCGCGTGACCTCGTTTAACCTCGCGCATCCGAGCGAAAACTAGGCAGGCAAACAGGCATGCATGCAGGCGGGCAGGCAGGCAGGCGGACAGGCGGGTACGCAGGCAGGTAGGCAGGTAGGCAAGTAGGCTGGCTTACTCGAGTGGGAAAAAGGAGTGTTGGGGATGAGGTCCTCGTCATTTTAATATATGAATATGCAGCGAACGTAGTTGGAAAGAACATTGCTGGTAAGAAAGAGACGTCAATAGACGAAGCTCGAAATTTTGAGATCACGACTTTACATGATGACTTTTTCAAAATATATATTAATAATAATAATGAAGATGATAATGATAATTATGATGATGATGATGATAATGATGATGATGATGATGATGATAAATAAATAAGAAGAATATTATTTCAAGGGAACAAAAACGTGAATTTTCTTTTTCATTTCTTATTTTTCTTTTTTTTTTTCGGTCCGTCCAAAAGCTTGTACCAACAATATCCCCAAAGACGTATTCGCTGACGAGTTAACGACCGTATTAAACATGACGGTAGAAGGTTCCACGTGGAATTCAGAAGAGTACAAAGGGCCATTCTTGAATCGTGATTTGTCAGTTGAATCTTCTTCAAGCTTGAGCCATGAGTAACAACATAACAAGGCAGACACCACAACGCTATGTCACCTTTCCCTAACCATTCGAGAAAACGAGCCAGTTATAGCAAAACATGGCCGTTCAATATCCTCATACGATCATTGTAAGGATACAAAAAGATATATAGATAGAGAGAGATAGAGAGAAACAGAGAGAATGAAAGAAAGAAAGAAATAAAGAAAGAAAAAAGATAACAGGGCAAAGTGGAAAGAAAATATGAAATACGTTTTAAGGAGGACAATGAAAAAGAACGCGAGGACATTGAGAAAATGTTAGAAACTTGAGAATTCGTTTCTCTTTTCTAGGCATGAACTTGGTCTTTATTATTTGGTAAGTTTTCACGATAGTATCTAACATTTAAACACAAAGGCATACACATATAAACACGCGCGCGCGCACACACACGCACATATCTATACTTTTTACATGTTTGTACGTGTACACATCTGTATTCGCAACATTTCTACTGATATTTTTTGCGACTATACATACAAACGAGACGAGACACTGAAATGAAAAGAAGGAGGTCTTACGTTATCACGAAAATTACGTTTTAAAGTTTCATCCAAAGATGTCGGACTTTATCACTTTATCACTACATATTTAATTTTATTGAGAGATTTTCTTTTTTATATCCTACAATGACATATACAAAACAACAAATCGTCGTTGTCTTTCTTCGGAAATGAATGAGAAAAAAAAGAAAAGTAAGAAGAAAAAAGAAAAGGAAAATAAACAAAAATTAAAAAATATTGTCTCATCTCGGAACAACAATCTTAGCCAAAGGAAGGTATTAACTTTCTCTATTATTACAAAATAGTGAAATAAAGAACAGACAGACGAATAGGTCGCACGATGATAAAACTAGATGATTACATTCGGGAACTTTCGCGTTAACCTGAGTTTCTTGGCTTTTGAATTGAATTTATTTGAAATCCTTTTATCTTAACCATCATGCTCTCTCTCTCTCTCTCTCTCTCTCTCTCTCTCTCTCTCTCTCTCTCTATCTATCTATCTATCTTCATTTCGATTCTTCATTTAAATTTTATTATCATTTTTCTCGAAGAAAAATAAGATAAAAAAAGGTAAGGAGAGAAAGAAACTTTATCTTCCTAATTTCTCAGACTTCAGTTCCGATTGAAATCTTAATTCGAGAAGAAAATATTCGCATTTCCGTCGAAATCGATGCGATCTTAATTTACGAGCGGAAGTGAGCTAAATGTTTTCACGAACGATGAAATTAGATTTTACTTCGCTTAAAATAGCGTAGGTGATTTGTAGAGAGACTCGAAACGACGATAAAGGATATCCCCAACTGATCCACGCTTATTTCTTGCAGGGTCGCCCGAGAATAGAATGCGCATGGATAATTCCTTAGAGAGTTCCTACGAGAGAGAATATAGCTAAGTAAAATAGAGAAAGAGAGAGAGAAAGAGAGTTAGAGATAGAGAGAGAGAGAGAGATAGAGACAGAAAGAGAGAGAGAGAGAGAGAGAGAGAAGGAGATAGAGAGAACGAGATAAAGAGAGAGAGAATGTATATATACCGTCATCATTGCGATAGAACGTTATGCGAGAAGCAAAACGCGTGCAATAATCTCATCTCGAATTCTCCAGGATGTCTAGAACTACGAAATTTCCCCTTAGAGTTTCCCCGAAATATATAGTTACACTATCCCTCTGTCTGGATAAGTCTAGTTTAGACTCCACGATTACTTTTTCTTCTTCTCTTATTTTCCTCGAAATCATCTATCTTCCTTTCGTTTTTCTTTCTTTTTTTTTCTTTTTTTTTTTAATCTTATTCTTATTCTTTCTCTTTTCTTTTTTCTTTTCCTTTTCACCGAAATGATGTTCATCCAAACGATATTATGATCTCATGTTTTAAAATTTGAAAAGAAAATAACCAAAAGTAGAATCAACAATTTTATGGAAGAAAGTAGGCGTACTAAAAACACGCAATATGGGTTTTATTATACGAATTAGCCAATTATCCATAATCAATTGACCCCAATATGTTCCAATAAACGAAACGATATATCTCAACGATAACGAAGAGTCTCCGTGCACTTTGATATTAACGACCCACATGATTAACTTTCTTATATTTCCGCACTTAACAAAATTTATTCTAACATAAGGGAAATAATTTATTTGAATAACGAAAGGAAAAATCCTTTTCCATTGACAACGTATTATAATCCAGGTGGCATTACAACGATCAAACGTTTTCGAGATCGTGTCCGCATACAAAACTTGGAATTTGATAAGAAAATGAAGAAATATTTCTCCCTTTTTCATTCGCGATGCAAAAACGTGAAGGAAGGCAGGCAAGCCGATATTCAAAGAATCTTTAAGTTCTATTATAGAAAATTCTCGAATCGGCGAACAACTTTTCGAGATATCTCGATCGTTTGCAAAATTCTTAATAATATCTTTCTTATTCCCCCCCTTCCCGTAGAAAAAGAAAAAAAAAAGAACAGAAAAAATATAAGAAGAAAAGAAATAATAAAAAGAGATCAGTAAGAAGAGAGTCAGAGACAAACAGATAGACAGACAGATGATAGTTGTCGCTTTCAAAGTCCGTTGATCCATTTCTAATGTAAACCCTCAAGATAAAACGATCTAATCCCATGATAGTCACACCAGTTTGCTCTTCGAAGACTTCGTTTTCTTCCCGCGATCGATTTCTTACTTCGCGAGATAGCACGTGACGCATCAATCTAGCAAAAGAGAGCTTAGGATGTAAGTATGTCTTCCATCCCTACATATAATATATATATAGTTGGATATGTTTGTATGTGTGTATATGTGAAAAAGAAAAAAAAGGATACCAAATAAGAACGACTTTTTCTTAACTATTTTTTCTTCTCCCTTATCTCTTTGTATCGAGGATGTATTGTCTCGTTCAATAGAAAGAATTTCGGGTCACATGTCTTTCCGGGTACAAGGAATTTTCATGACATATAGAATGATCATCTATACACGGATACGACAGGCTCGTGGAGTTTTGTGAAAACGAAAGAAAAGAAAATGATAAAGAGAAAAAAACGGAAAAAAGAGAAAAAAAAAGAAAGAAAAAGAAATGAAATTAATTTTCTTTAATCTCGTTCTCGCATTTTATCTTGTATTTTTACATTCGTTTGAAACATTTTTTATCGATCGAATTTTTTCCCTTTTCTCAACAAACCAAAAAACAAAAAAAAAGAAAAAAACCATTAGGAATTATATGTCTCTCTCTTTTTTCTTTTTTTTGTTTCATCTTCTTCTTTTTATGGTTCTATCCCCTCGAACGGTCTCAACGTTCGTTGAACGCTTCTCAAGAGTTCCTTAAACTTTTCACGTGAGACCAATGTGTCAAAAAAAATAATCAAAAGAAAAATCGGCGAAAGAATGAAGAAACAAGGAAAACAAAAAGAAAATAAATAAATAAATAAAAAAAGAAAGAGAAAGAGAGAGAGAGAGAGAGAGAGAGAAATCGACGGTACCTTACCGATCGTATTTTTTTTTTTAATGAAGTAGATACCAGATCGAAAGGCCTGTTTTTCCTCTATCACCCACACAACGACCACTAAAGACCGCCAATCTTCAACCCAATTTACTCAGGTCCGATCCAATATAGCGGGCCAATCCCATAACACGCTGCAACATTTCGCCCTTCCTCTACGGAGGTTGCTCCTCTAATCGCTGTCTAAATCCACCTAACATTCTTCAACAAGAAAATCGATCGGTAGATAAATTTAACCGATTAACATGATTAGTTTTATTATTAATTTTTTTCTGATATACCATTGAACAGAAAGAAAAGAAATATGATGTGAAATGGTGTGAATATCGATATGTGTTTTGATTAAGAAAGAAAAAAAAAATGAAAAAGAATAGTATCACGAGTATCACATTACTTTTATGGAAATTTCTTTCGCTTGGCTATAACCGTGAAATATATATTCCAAGGGTATCTTAAAATTTTTGGACTTATAAAACGAAATAGTATTTTTCCAGACCAATGGATCTACAAAAAATATACAAGAGCAAATACTCACATGCGAACAGAATTGAATTCTTATCTCTCTCTCTCTCTCTCTCTCTCTCTCTCTCTCTCTCTCTCTCTCATTTTTCTTGTCTTTCTGCATAAATTGTAAAGATGACGAAGACGAAGATAAAGGAGGACGAGAGAAAGAGAAAGAGAGAATATAAAGAAGGAATTTACTAAGTGTCAGCACACGAGACAAGAGTTCAGAAAATCTCCAGGTTTCTCATTAAATTTGCACATAAAAAGAAGAGAAGACACAAAAAAGATCTTCTGATAAAGTGGTAATGTCGTATTTGAGATTGTCAAAACGTCATGCGAGAGTCTTCGTTGATTAACCATAATTTATGATGTTCGAGATATTATCACGATTTTGAATGTCATTGATGATATCAATATACTATATTTTCCTGAAATTCTTCTATCGAATAAAACAATATCGATACAAATATAAACGATAAAATATAAAGAAATTTGTGAATGTCTGAAATTTCTAGTAAATTATAATATATAGCCTGTTATAATATAATTTGTCATATGTAAATATCGTACAAATATATGTATCTAAATTTTATCATTATTATTCATTTTCGTATTTATCTATATTTCACTGTTTCGGTTTATACATATAAATATGACCGTATTTTAAATATTTTTCTCGAACATATATATATATATATATATATATATATATATATATATATATATATATACACACATACATACAATCACGCTACTTGATGCAAGTATATTTTTGTCATAAAACTTCATTCCAGCCAATAAGCTTCGGACTTACTCATTATTTTTGACTTTAAACATTGATGTGAACCGTGAAATCTCGCTTTTCAAGCAACAACAAGCCTTTTCACGTCAATTATGACTAAATTTGAAATATTCAACATATATATAATCAATGTAAAACACAAAACGCTCGTGAAGTTATTTCGATGAAAAGAAAAATAGATAGAGAGAAAAAGAGAGAGAGAGAGAGAGAGAGAGAGAGAGAGAGAGAGAGAGAGAGAGAAGTAAAACTATCACATAACTGTGATAAATGAAATTTATCTATTTACACGTATATTATAGCGTAAGAGGAGATAATAAATCTAAAGAGTCGTATGCTCGATTTTTTTGTTTATAGATAAACGAATGAACGAGAACGACTTTATCTACGCTTAATTGATTAGTCAAAACAATCTAGCTAAATATAAATATGATTAATTAAACCATTGTTATTACCGATATTATTCTTTCTTTCTTAAATATTTCAAATTGTTCTACTCGCTCGCAAAACATTTGAATAATTTAAATCGTAAATGAAACCCAGTAAGTACAAATATTTTATATATAAATCTAGATAAGGCGAGATTAATTTAGCTCGGTTTTCTAATTTATGTATAACCACGTTACACGATTCTCCACATTTAACTTTGGCTTCATGAATATCTAACTGTGGCAAAGAAAAAATATATATTAAAAATTTACTTTCAATTGAAATTTTTTTTCAAGTTCATTACTCTAACATTATTTGTCATTTAAGATAAATAATACATTAATTCTTCTTGATATTACTCAAAAATAACAACGCTAAATACGATACGTTCTAACGTAAACTATATAATCTACAACAAATATATACGTGTATATATAATATATATTATAATTATATAATTATATAATAATATATAATATATAATATACGAATATATATAATATATATATATTCGCATGTATGCGAATCTATCTTAATCCCAACAAATTTTAAGGCTACGTGAGTATATATCTCTTATTATTCTACGTTGCACTAGCTATTTTTCACAAGGTCACGAAAAGACATATTTCCTGACAGAAAAACGAAATTCGCGAACATCCTTTACAACTACACAACCGTTGCATATGCTCACGTTTTCTTTTCTTTTAAATGATGATATCCCTTGAGAAAGAAAGAAATAAAGAAAGAAAGAAAAAAGGAAAGAAAGAGAAAAAGAGAGAAAGAGAGAAATAGAGAGAGAGATAGAGAGAATAAAGAAAGAATGAAATAGGTCGATTTTATTCATTGTTCGTACACAAGAATTCACGTAGGGCCCAACAACGTTCACAAAATGCTAGTAGACTTTGCATACTAAATGATTGTGATAGAACGCGTTTCGTACTATTACTATAAAGTTTTCTTGAAAAGGTTCTTCAAGTTTCTAACTTGAAATATCGTGATCACATTAGAAGCCATAATCAAGTTTCTTCGAGTCGTGTAACCTGTCAACGCTTTGAGAAACGTCAACTAGGCGTAGAAGCTCATGTTAATGTCTTGCTAGTTGCTTACTCTAAAGGGCGAATTCTATCGCGTTAGAGAGTGAGAGAGAGAGAGAGAGAGAGAGAGAGAGAGAGAGAGAGAGAGAAACCGTCACTTTGATAACACCTACAACAGTATCTTTGTTCTAACAGAGATCACGTAAAGACCGTATACCTACTACTATTACTATTATTAATACTCTTAATGACAAACGAACTGTCTTATAAAGTAAAATTATTCATTATATATGTATATATATATGAAATATATATATATATATATATATATATATATATATATATATATATTTCATTCGTCCTTGATGAAACAATATTTATCTTAAAATAAACTATATATATAAAAAGTTTATATTTATGTATTAAATAAAATGTACGTATTTACGTAAATGTTTTATATATAAAAGTCACGCATTGAAATGGCGTATTGTGGTTTTATTACGTTCGTTTAAATTTAGATACCCAATACAACGGTTACGTTGTCACTTCTAAACGTGACTCGAAGCAATTAACAATATATATGTATTACCCAATATCATCGTTCTGATCGATTAAAGAAGTTGATTGCACGACTATACACAATTCAAATTAAAGCGAAACTCTCTCACGTCGACGCTAATTGCAAACTTCACATTTTTTCCTCATTTCTTTTTTCCTTTCCCTCCCTCATCCCTCTTTTTCATATAAAAATTCATTCAACATTATTCCTTCCTCTCTGAACAAAGTTTTATCTCCCTTTTTGTTTACGTTTTCAAGGAAATTAGCTGTTAAGTATAATTAAAAATTAATCGCTAAGACAAACAACTCGCGGACAGATACGATTCTTTGTAAGAATTTCTTCGATGCTCTTTCATTATCTACTTCATATTCTATCACTCTTCTCTTTCTCTCGTTTTCTCGTGTAAACACAAAGTATGTATGCAGAGTTTAAAAGCCACTCTCAATAACATAAGTACTAAGACGAGTGTTCCGACCATTTCGGAATATATATGTAGTAGTTGCCCACTTACATATGAACTAGCTCGACTTGACAAATATTTATAACGATTGTTCGTAAGAAACTAGAATTTCTTGTTTCTTGTAAAAGAAAAAAAAAAGAAGAAAAAGAAAAAGTAAACGAAGAAGTAGAAAAGGAAGTTGGTTTATTTTTCCAGAATAATTTTCATTCTCAACGCCAACGCCATTACCTACTGTATTCGTTAGCACTCTCGTTAAGTCCATCGCTAAAAAAAAAAAAAAAAAAAAAAGAAAAGAAAAGAAAAAGAAAAAGAAATTATGTTTGCAAACTTTTTCATTCCTGAATTAAAAATTCGTCATTCGTCAGCTCAATAAAATCGAAATATCTTATATTCTTGGAAACATTGTATGTGCATTTAAAGAGAATAAGGGGATAACTTGGAATTAAATTTTTGATACGATTATTATAATTTGAAAAAAGAAAAAAAAAATTGATTGAAGTAATGTCGATGATAATGTTTAATTTGAAATAACATAATATCCCAAGCGACGTATAACAGTATTTATTCTTTAAGAGTCGGATCTTGAAATACGAGCGTAAACGCATACAATATATTTAGTTTGATATCTTCTTGAAATTTTCCTAAATATTTTAGCGAACGTTTTATGAATTTTTTCAAAAGGAAAGAAGAAAAATCGTCGATTTTATAGAAAGTACGGAACGAATGTGTACCCGTCTAATATCGAATAACAAGTACGAGCAAGAACGAGGAAGATTCAGATCGTGTGACATTATTATGTAAATGTCAAAGGAGCTTGCTGCGAACTGCTTTCTTCTTCTTCTTCTTCTTCTTCTTCTTCTTCTTCTTCTTCTTCTTCTCGTAAGAGAGAGAAAAAATTTTCCGATTTGCGAGAAATTCAAAGAAGTAAGAAAAAAATAGAAAAAAAAAGGTGAAGAAGTTTCTTGAAGAAAAAGAAAAATCTTTAATCATAGTTTTATTTTTCTCACTCAAAGAAAAAGGGGGAAGAGAGAGAGAGAGAGAGAGAGAGAGAGAAAAGACACATTAGAGAACACAAACGATGTCGCTAAACGATGACGACATATAAAATACTCGAATAACCTTCCGTTATCTCGAAATGATGCAATTAAATATCGCGAAAAAGTCTACTGGGTCGAATTGAAGAGCCCGACTATAATATTTCTTCGGTTTAACAGAAATCGCCAATTTACTCACAATCTGACCGTTCTAGAATCGGTAAAATAGACGCTTTCACATCTGAAAGAGACATAATTCCATTAAAAGCTAAGAGAAACTCGTCTCCATTCTTACCTACTTCAGAGTCGACGAATGGCTCTGACAACGGTCGTCGTAATGCGAGGCAATAAAGACATCGGTCAATAAAAACTCAGGCAATAAAACAGAAAATCAAATAGTTTGCACCGAAACGAAAAAAAAAAAAAAAAGAAAGAAAGAAAAAAATCAATACTTTTCAACAAGACAAGAAAGTATAACGATTGAAGCAAAAAAAAGAAGAAGATAAAAAGAAAAAGAAAAGATAAAGAGATAAAAGCAGATAAATACAACGACCATCGAAAAAATATTAACATATTTTCCTGTTGAATTCAATAAATTAAATTTGAACAACATCGAGGATTTCGAATGAATCTAATTTCCTATCATATGGGACTTCCGTCGATTGTTCTCACGATAATAGACGACTAAAAAAAAATGATAAAAAAAAAAAAAGATATAAGAAAGAAAAAACATAAGCTTCCTTTAATATGAAAGATTACCCTCCATATCTAATTAATTTCGAAAAACTGCATAACGTCTCAATTATTATTGATGCGAGAATAACGTTCCTCGTAAAAGTTAATGATGGCATTAACTCGATCTGAGTTATAATATCGACATGCGCTCTCGTATACCTTATATGTAAGCATATATGTGTATGTGTATATATATATATATATATATATATATATATATATATATATATATCAATAAAAAGAACCATTACGAGACCAAAGAAACGTCGATGGACACACGCAATTTGTTAGTACGACCTATCCGAATACTTTAATTAAATATCGAAATTTTCGCTTTTAGAATGACGATATATATCTAACGGGCAGGCAGATAAAAATACGGATATACCAAATGGTAGGACGATCTTGTAAATCGATCGTAAAAGATGTATACTGTTTCTCGCACAGTTTCGATCGTGAAACATCGACGATGTTTGAATAGTCGAGAAATGTTTGCCATTTCGAATTGAATAATCTTTCTGTGAAATTTGTTTGTTATCGAAATTATAAACACGAAGAAAATAACTCTTTGTTGTTCCTTTCTAAAAATAAAAGTTTTTACAATCGTGACGACATCGTATAGCAATTATATCTTCAATAGAAAATTATCATTTCAACAAAAAAGAAAGAAAAAAAAAAAAAAAGAAAAAACAAATCATCCTTGTTATACCTGTCATTTTAATGTTAAAAAAAAAATATATATATATGTACATGTGTTATAGATATTTGAATATATATATGTGTATGTATGTGTGTGTGTTTTATATATATATATATATATATATATATATATATATATATATATATATATATATATATACATATATATTTCTTTTTTGTAAAGACTAACTAATAATCATTTTCTCATTCCTATACATACATACGTACACACACACGTTTATAAAGATAGATCTTGGAAAACATCGAGGTCCATTCAATTGCGATAAATTCTTCGTCTTTCGGTGCGAAATCTCAACGTCAAAAACGAAGAAATGGTAGCTCGACATGCGATTTCCCCTAGCATCGTCGAAATCATCCGTTCGTTCATTTTTCGAACTAGTGTTCTTTAACTACACACACCTACACACACTCCCACACAAACGCAAACATCCACTCGCTCACATAAACACACACAACGCGATCAGGATGAAACGAGAAGACCACAAAAATGTCATTCCAATAGAAAAGAAAATTTATCGAAGTTCGAACGTACGAGTATTACAAACCCGATGATATAAAAATAATGATATATCTTAAAAAGGATAATCTAATTCCTTTCGATAAATTTTCAAGAGAAAAAGACAGCGAAAAAAAAGAAAGAAGAAGAGGAACGAGAAAAACAAGACGAAGAAGAAGAACGAGAAGAAGAAGAAGAAGAACGAGAAGAAGAAGAAGAAAAAAAAATTAAATCAAAAAGGTTAGCACTTTGAAGAAGTTAGCACTTTGTGGCTCGAAAAGACACTCTAAATGTTGAATTTTTAAGAATCATACTATATACGAGGAAGATAAACCTATTTTAGCGGGCGGACAGATGTTCCCGGGGAAAAGATCGATCGATGACTCAGGAAAAATTCTCTGTTAGTAGATGGATGATATAAATTCTTATATTTATATATGACACGTCAAACGTTTTCAAAGAATATAAATATGTGCAAGAGGAGATTCATTCTTCTTGACGAACAAAAGGACAATAACATATAACTGAAATAAAAGGAAGATAGTAAATACTAAACTACGATATGAAAATTAATAACAATGTATATATCCCATGTACATATATACATATGTGTATGTGTGTGTGTGTGTGTGTGTGTGCATAATCTCGAGAAAGGAAAGATCTTCGTAGCAACCAATCACAAGAGTCGGGTGTTTTTGAGTATTAAGAGAAAAAAAAAGAAGACAAATTATTATTAATTTTATACAAGTATTATAATACCATCATCATTCTATATTACTCCATTTTATAAATAAATAAATAAATATATATATACATATTTATATATGTATGTATGTCGCAAAAGATTACTTAATATAATAACACATGATATCCTCAGTGACCATTTTTTTTTCTCTTTTACCTGCACTCTAGTTACATTACGTGACATTATGTACCTTTATATTATTACGTTACGATGTGTTACGATTCAATGTTTGACGTCTCCTTGGAAATAATAGTGGAGAGGAAAGGGAAGGGGTGAAGAGAGGAAAGGAAACGAGGGAAGAGGAAAAGAGGGGAAAGGTAAGGGGAGAGGAGAGGGTCTCTTTGGTAAGAGTCTCGACCACGCAAACGAGTCGACTCAATTGCAAAATAACTCCACGTTGGGAGAGTACTATTTGAAGTTAGAGAGACGTATACACGCCATATCTATTGGTTGTTTTAAACTCACAGATAACGTGTCTCAATGGTTCTCGAATAATGATGAAGAATAATATTGTAAGCGCAAAGTGTAATATACCAACGAACGATATGAAATTGAAAATAATTTTAAAGAAAATAAACGTATATACATATGTAGATATATATATATATATATATATATATATATATATATATATATATAGTACGTGGTACGTATACGATGGTAAAAATTGATTGACAGCCAATGATGCTATCGAACAACGCCTACAACGACATATTTTTGATATCGAATTTCACGAATATATTTTCGATCGTTCAAAATTTGAAAAAAAACTTCAAAACGAATAAAATTTCTCTTTAATGGGGGTTGTTTCGTTAAACGTGAAGTGAAAAACGTGAGGTAAAAAACAGCGAGAGCTTTAGAGGACAATGCCGTTTCGTATACATATTGCCAATTAAAAGGTTCAATTAACAGAAATTATTAACTGGTTTTCGACGATCACCTCGAAACATTTCGACGATAATGACATTTCTCATTTTTCTCAACTCAAACGTGTAAGAACTTTTCATAAATATCATATATACAATAAAAAAAAAAATAAAAACATAAAGGAATAGAATAAAATGAAATGAAAGATAATGAAAAAGGAAAGAAATTAAATAAAAGTATGAAAAAATGAAAAAGAGTATGTATCATTGTTTTAAAGCTTTGAATTTATTGATTAGTAGTCAGTGGATGATAATAAAATACTATCTCGTACATTTTTGATCGGATAATTAAATTGAAAAGATAATTAATAATGGCAGAGTACGGCAAAGTGCGTTTCATTATTTCATACTTTCGACGAAGGAAAGAGTAATAGTCGGGAAATAAAATTTACCCTAGAAAAGTTGTATGTATTCTTCTTTTCTTTTTTTTTCTTCTTTTTTTCCTTTTTCTTTTTCAAAGAATTTTTAAGGTCGATTGAAATATATAACTGACTAACGAAACTCTATAGCATAACAATATTAAATAATCGAAGTAATTAACAAAACAGAAAATAGAATAGCCGAACAAAAAATACATAGAGAAAAAGAAAAAAAATATAAAAAATACATAAAGAAAGAAAAAAATATAAAAAGCAGAAAAAATATAAGAAAAAAAAAATTAGATATTAAAAAATATGTATTTTCATTTTAATCAGGTAAAGAACGAAGCCACAACATGTTGAAATAATTTTACGTTTGATATTAAACAAAAAATAAATCTCGACGAATTTAAATACTATTTTGTAAAAGGATCTTACGTGTTATCTTGCGTAAATATAATATATATATAAATATAATATCGAGGAAATAGATCAGAAAGCTTTTTGAATAGGATGAAGAATAATCGAGTTACGTATGATAAACTTACGTATACGTATCGATCGGACATAGTCACGTTTACTAATTATCAGAATTAACACGTGCAACGCGTGGTAGCTGAGGTATAGGCAGGAAAGAGCACATTAACTGATCAAAGACGAATTTGCTTTCGACGTTGACATTCCCTCAAACTACAAGACACATAGTCAACTTTTGCAAAGACAAATCGACAGCTTGATCAATTTTGGTAGACCACAAAGGACACAACGACGATGAAAAAGAGAGCATGCTTGTGTTTATATGATATGGAATACGTTGACAAGGGTGTGGCCAATTCACGATACGTTTTAAAGAGAAATTACATATAAAATGAAAAACAAAACAAAAAGAAAAAAAAAGAAAAAAAAAAAAAGAAAAAAAGAAAAAGAAAGGAAAAAGGAAAAAGAAAAATAATATAAAATTCATAACTCGTATAAATGCATCGAGTTCACCGAGAAATTCTTTCTATGGCATCGCCCTAATAATAATTCTTTTAAATGCATCATCGATTTTTCTCTCTTTGATCTGAGAAAAAGTTCGATCGATTACGATCGATATCTAATTTGCCGATATAAACGAAAAAACAGTTCGAAGTTTAACTCTCTTAATAAAAAAATTAATTTCATTGAGGAGTTTTCTATGAAAATTTAATAGATTATTATTTTTCTCGAAAATTTCCTGAGAAACTTTATCCGTTACTTAGTTTTTAGATTTACTTTTGTTAATCCGAGATAAACGGACAGTTAGAATCCAAGTTAGATATATGTTATTTCATACCGTTGTATTTCGAGAAACCTTGAAATACGATGTTTCTGCTAACTATTGTTAACATCACTTTGACCACTACTATCAGTATGGTCACGAAATCTGTTGAGTTTGGTTATATAAACTTTCGACGGGATCCATCAAGGCAATTAACCGTTATTTCGATGATAATGCGATTGAAATTAATTTCATTTATTATTTTCTCGTACAGTAAAGAATTTATGAAATCGTTTGACGGAGACAGAGAGAGAGAGAGAGAGAGAGAGAGAGAGAGAGAGAGAGAGACTACGTTTTACTTCGTATACTTTGATAAAAAGAAAACAGAAAGCTACTTGCAATCCTTTATAAAAGAATTTTCCTTATTTTCTAAGCGTACTTCATCGACGACAGCATAAGAAAATACGACTTAAATACTCTACAGATTCTAAGATTATTTTTTACACGAATCGTATAGAAATTGTTTTCATTTTGAAAAAAAAAAAAAAAAAAAAGAAGAAAAAAAAAAGAGTAAGAAGGTGTAGATTCCATAACGTGGTAGAATGATATATATATATATACACATCACTCATATATATATATATATATATAAGCAACTTTTCTAGCATCCTGGCTTGAAGAAAAACCAAGATCAAAATATTTTTCCATCAGTTCCAAACGTCCGTGTAAAAGAAAACAAGAAATTGATTCTTTTTTATTTTTATCTCATTTTTCTTTTTACCTTTACGATTCGCCATCCTTTTTTCTCTTTTCTTATCTTTTTCTAGCTTATTCTCGATATATAATATTCCTTCTTCTTCTTCTTCTTCTACTTCCTCTTCTTCTTCTTTTTCTTCTTCCTCTTCTTCTTCTTCTCTTTTCACCAAATATCCTTGAAAGCAATATGAAAAGCCTCGTTCGATCTTTGTATTTTATTTTTTTCTTCTTTTTTTCTTTTCGAAAATTCTTCGACGTCTTTTGTTGTCGATGATAGATGAAAAGAATACAGAAGAAAAAAAAAGAGATGAAATGTGATAAGAGAAGGAAAAAACTTTTATCTAGAAGCCAATTCTCGCGCCAAAAAAAATACACTCGCGTGACTTGCTATCAAATTTCAATATGGCGTCGCGATTTTCTAAGAACAACCAAAAGTCAGGCCAATCATACGACCAATGCGTATTACTCAATTCGACTTTTGTATTGTCGAAATAAACGAAAAATATTTTCAGTTGTTTGTAAGCAAATGTTTATTTTGAAAACAGCGAACACGATTTTCTTCTTTTTTTTTTTCTTCTTCTTTTCGCTCTCTCTCTCTCTCTCTCTCCCTCGTTGTCTCGAACGTTCAAAAATAAAGCTTGAACTTTGAAAGTTGCATTTTCTTGGAAAAATCTATTATCCCACGTTTTTCTTTCACGAGCCACGCGAAAACCACGTGCTCTGTTTCCCACTCTTCTTGTCAACAACGAAAATACATTTTCTTTTTTATTTTTTTTTTTCTTATTTCAACGTCTGAATCATATATCTACGGCGTATATATGTATATATATGTGTGTATATATATATATATATATATATATATATATATATATGCATATACATACACTCACATGCATACATATGCAAATTTGTATGCAATTTGAGGTTACGAAAACGTAATAACAATGAGTTATTTTCCCTATGAAAGTAGAATTTTTCCTTCGAATAAGAACAAGAGAATTCCCAATAAAATTTTGGCGCGCGCGTTTTAAGATCAACGGACACCTAACCTGCGAAGATCATCAATTTTTTTCGGGGCATTTTCGAATGTTTCGGATAATACACACTCACTATATTAAACGAAATAAATTTAGTTTTTCATCACAAGAAATATTCTTCATATTCGTTTCTTCGTAATATCACTGTAATTCTTTTTCTATGGTCGATCGTTTCTCGTCGGTCGCGTATACTTCTCAATTCATATATCACTTAACTAGGTGATCATAAAAAGAAGGCGCCAAAAATCGATTCGAAAAATCGAAGATAACGAGAAAGAGGAAGAGGATTCACGTTGCTTCACCTTTACCTTGATTGCTATTGGATTGATTCGATTTTCAATGAAATAATGGATTTCACTGTATTGCGTTTGCCTCTTTGGACGGCTATATAAACAAGTAGAAAAGCGTTAACGTTGAAACCTGCTAAAGTACCGTACATGCATTTACCAATTCTCTCGATGTTCGCTTTCGCACATACGCGGAACACGCGATTCTCGATCCACGCCGGAAAAGCTGTACGGTACGAAACAATTCAATTTACGAAACGAATACACATGTTCTCTCTCAAAGGAAAACGAGAGAATGAAAAGTTCAAACGAAGTGATCACTTCGAATCCGTACGATCGGTCAGTCCGTAATCACGCGCGACTCTTGACAAAGCGCCCTGCCGAAGCGCGAGTAACAACAAAAGACGAGCGAGACGAATCACGAGGGGTGGCGTCCCTCTCGACGATCGACGCGTCACCTAACGACTAACCCACCGAACTATGTGATCCTGCGAATCTTCGAAAAGGAGATAATAAGACATTTCTTATCATGCAAAAAAATAATACAGGCATCCACTTTACCGACAATTGGCGAATTTACCGAAATAAAAATATAATTTTAATCGGTTTACAAATTTGTTTTTCTTTTTCTTTTTTATTTTTGTTTATAAATTACTCATATAATCGAAATCTCGTTAAGAATCTATGTATATACCCTTTAATTTCTTGCGAAAATATAGAAAAATAATATTCCCCCTATCTTAAGGTGGATTGTCTTTTGATCGTAACGTAATGATGAAGATTAAGAATAGAATGTACTCTATCATGGGAATGACTATTCTTAGGATGTTTTTCTACTACGAGAGGGAGAATCTCTTAAAAAGAGAAGGAAAATGTGGTTATTAATAAACGTCTTATCGTAAATATTGCGAGACGGATATTAATATAAATAACTTGATAATAATTATCGAATAAAAATATGTTATTTTCCGTTATCAATGAATACGCCTTAACAAATGTCGATAATTCAGAGTTACAAACGTCGAGTATCCTAGAAATTGATAATACGTGAAATTACCTTTGTATCTTCGGCTGCTAAAATCTACGTCGATAAAATGAAAAAAGAAATGGAAATCGATAATAATGTTTATATTTTTTTCGTTTTAATATTCTACTTATATAAATATTATATTAAAAAAAAAAAAAAAAAAAAAACGAAACAAAACAAAAAGAAAAATTAAAGAAATAAAAATTTAGCTCGAAAATTCATCTAGAGAAGAAAGATTTACTTTTGAAATTTTATTCTTGGAATGAATTTACGAAAAAAGAAAAAGAAAAAAAAATATAAAATTACAACTATAAACAAATAAAACAAACATCTAGAAAATAAGATTCACTCATGAAACTTTACTTTCGGAATGAATTTATAAAAAAAAAGGAAAAAAAGGGGGAAAAAATAAAAAAAAAAATAAAAGAAAAATAAAATAGAAAGAAACAAAGACTGTTCTCTTAATGAAGTCTCTACGACAAACAGTTAATAACATTTTTCCATAGCCAAATTAAAGTTTCATATTTTCTTGACATTACTCTAATAAGTACATTCATATGCATAACATTAAACGTGAAAACTTAGGCGAAAGTCAAAACGTTGAATTTCTATAGAACTAAAGCTTAAACAACGTCTGTTTCCAAACTATGCGGAAAAAGTCCTCTTCGCTTACAAATTAAACGAAAAGGTCGACTTCGTTAAATCACTTCGCTTCTCGAAACTCGGCCGAGCATCAATGAATCCGATCCTCGTTATTTCATTTTCTCCTTTTTGATTGTTATCGAATTGCTAGTAGGATTATCATCGTACGTAAACCGTGTAACTCGTATAACCAATATCGAAAATAGAGCTTGCAACAAATATTTTTCCGGTCATGTAGAAAGCTTCGGATAATTATCGTTATTAATTAGATATTTATTCGAGATACGATAACGAGCTCATGGCTAATCAGGATAATTTGAAAATTTTTGCTCGAGATTAAAAATTATCGGGGATCGGCGGTCAGGGAAAGGGGGGATGGAGAGAGGGATGTAGGCAAAGAGATAAAAGAGAAAATAAATAAATAAAGGACGATAATAAAACAAAAAAATAAAAAAATAAAAAAAAAACTCACCTAATCGCTGGCCATTCTCCATCGGTCGTAGTCGTCGGTGCGGATGTACTTTTATTTGGTAAACTCAAGCGCGGCCCAATTCGAAGCGTCATAGGCCGTCGCCTTCGCAATGTATAATCTGAAAATATCGAATCGAAACGACGTTACAGTTTATTTACCGCTTTTTAAATTTAACTTTATCCGATAGACTTGATATCGTTAAATAGAAAAGGGTTTAAATGTTTTTACTTTTTATATCGTCAACGTCCATCTTCGTTCGTAGATCGAAGATCGAACGGTACGTTTAAAGAACTTTAAACGAAATATTAAAAAAAAAAAAAATCTTACATTGAGGAGAAAATCGCAAAGATCTCGTAGGGAAAAAAAGAAAAAAATAATGTAAAAGAAAAAATCCAAATTCCGACATAGTCCTTTTCAAAGGATTTCTTTTGTAAGCATCAACGTGTCTTGCTTAAACCTTTCCATGCTTTCGTTCTCCTCCCATTTCAAAAAATTTTACATGGACAGACCTTTTGCTAATGTATAAGAGTTAATTTAATTAAATTGTTCTTGGTATAAAGAACAAAAGAACTTCGTTGAAACGTCAACGAAGATTCTTAAAATTGCAAACCTTTGAAAAGCTAAACGTTATATTGAAAAGTAGTCGATTTTGTATTAAGAAATAACTTTGTAATTGCTACTTGCTTAATTAACGAGTTTCTCCGAAAGAATACACGATCTTTACTACCACGTACCCATTTACAATCGTTGTACGATTATAAATCTAACAGTAACAAGAAAGTTACTTTCTTATTTTAACACGTTGTTTGTACGTGCGAAAAAAAAGAAAAGAAAAGGAAAGAAAAAAGAAAAAGGAAAAGGGAAAAAAAGAACGAGAATGTTATAATTAAAATAAAATCGAACGCTTTCGAAGTTAAAGAGGCATAAGAAGAAGGTCAATACGTACGTACATATATCGTACTTGATTATGGTCGTTCATTTTAAGAAAACGAGAGCATTAAGAAATAATATTCTTCCAAATAGATCTTCTCAAAGAAAAGGACCACCGTTTTAAATCCAGAACTTAGATTTGTGGAAATGGAAAACGAGAGATGCAACATTATCGGAAAAATCTTACCGTTCGTGCAACAGAGAGAGTTGCGTCCTTGAAAGACATGGGGTGACAAATATTGAGGATGAGGATGCGTAGGAGTCGCCGGGGTAGTCCTGCTAGGAGCCGGCGACGCCATCCAGGGTGGTGCAACATCCCTTATCGCATTTTCCTCCGTCACAGAGACGGGTATCTCGTTGGTCACCCGCACCTCTATTCCAACTGTCTGTAAAACGACGTGAAATAAAAATGACCTTCTAATTCGATCATCCGATAATCTTTTGATCGATTAATAATAAGGTCATTCAAAGACTTCCTTAAAGCTTCTCTTTGACAAATATTTCATATATACATATACGTATACATATACATATACAAACATTATTAAAGAAATCGTTGCCACGTGAGGGTAAGAAAGAATCTACTTGGGGGAAAAAAGCTTTGTGATCCTTTATTGATACCGTGATTCTTCGTTCGACCGGGAAAATCATTGACGAAAAAGGGGGAGAAAAAAAAAAAGAAAAAAGAAAAAAAAGTCAAGAGCAAATTTGATCAAGCGTAATCCCAACTTTGTAGTCCGATAATATAAAAAAAAAAAAAGTCGAAACCGATTGCCTGTCCGACAGGATGATAGACTACTTCTTGATGGTAACGTGAAAATAAAGCACTTTTATACAGGGACAAATAGGATGTTCTCTACTTGATGGACGATTAACGCTCGCCTTTTGACGACCAATTTTCTATCCACTTTAGAAACGAAAATCAGATATTTTATTTTCCGGTATTTTCCATGGTATTTCTTTTTTAATAAGTATCGGTCGGTCTACTCTTATTCTTCGACCGTGCGCAACCTGTTGACTCCTCTATACCTTTCCACGATGAACGAAGCAACAACTGATACTTTGAATTTAACAGCATTAACGTTTAATTACATCACGATCGATTTTGTAATTATAAAGAGAGATGGGCTTACTCATCGTTTAAGCAGTAAAATAGAATTCTTATGGAAAATACGAAGCCACCGTATTTTCCATTAGCTCAAACGTTACGTTGCGATGGAAACATATATTTAAAAGGAATTAATGTTGCCGCATTCCACAAAAGATATCGCGTATTAAAACGATGTCTAAAATTGTTGCCGCACATAAATTAATAAATTAAAAATCGCAGATGGCATATATACATGTATATACACACATACACACATACACACACGCGCGCGCGCGCGTATATCTATACGTATATAACTTGATCATTCGACGAAAACTGAACGCTAAAATATTGGATTTTATCTATGAAGCTTGTTTTTCCAATAGTGTACATATATATATATATATATATATATATATATATATATATATAATTTTTTTTATACGCATTTTTGCATTCTATAGAAATCGTATTGATTTAAATTGAACGAGAGAATTGAAAAAGCAACCAGCCATGCTTTTCTTTCAACGTATGCGTCCGTCCATCCACTCTTGCATCTATACTTACACACAATTCGTTATCTGCACGTTCGTATACATACTCTCGTCATTTGTTTTAAAGCATTCAAAACTCATCAATACTTTTTTCTTTTTTTACCGCAGACTTTTAAATCGTCGACCACGTAACCTCGAAGGACACTCGTAACGGCGATAAGTATGACAGCTATGTTTCTTTTTTTTTCTTTTTTTTTTATTTTATTTTATTTTTTTTCATTTTTTATTTTTTATTTTATTTTTACAAACGAAAGAAAAAGCAATATTCTAATCGAGTTAAGCTTGTATCCAACGTGAGTTTTCGTGACTTCTTCTCTCCCGTTAAATGTTACAATACTTCTCCATTTCGGAAGAGTTCGATTAATCGGGAAGGAGAAAAGAAGAAAAGAAAAATAAAAGGAAAAAGTAAATAAATAAATAAAAATAAATTTTCCACGTGATCCGAAATTTCAAAGAGGTGATTATCGGAAGGCACAGTACAAATGCAAATACTACTCTTCTTTTCGAGCAAATAAAAGCGACACCATGACCGAACACCTTCCTATATCTATATCTTTCTTTCTCTCTCTCTCTCTCTCTCTCTCTCTCTCTCTCTCTCTCTCTCTCTCTCTCTCTCTCTCATACACACACACACATACACTCTCTCTCACTCACTCACTCACTCATTCACTCTATCCGCCTCTCTTTCTCCACAATGCATCCCGGTAAATATTTATTCAGGATGTAGAGCCGTTCTATTGGTCTATGTCGAGTATACACCTTAATTGCATATCGATCGACGCTTTTCCACCGGCTTAACCATCTTCTACTCTCTCCGTGGGACTTTAGGATTTTGAAGGAAGAGAAAAGGATACTAATAATAACCGTTGTTCTTGCTTAACGTGTTTATCGAGTCAAGTATATACGTACGCGCGTACGTACATACGTATATATACGTGCGTGCGTGCGTGCGTGTGTGTGTGTGTGTGTGTAAATTCCTAGGGGATATACATATAAATTACTAGGGGAAAAAATTATGAACTTCATTGAATCTTGCAATCACATTTTTGCTTAAACTTTAACGCTGATATGGAAGCAAATCGGACACTCGTTATATTATAAGGAAGTAAATAAATAAGAGAAAATAAAGAAAGAGAAAGAAAGAAAGAGAGAGAGAGAGAGAAATTAAATGGTTAGACTAGGAAGATCAACGAAACGCTTTGCATATTTTATTCTAAGTCGTTCCAAGCTAATGAATCCCGTTTAATCCGCACTCTTTCGTTTTCCCCTATCAAGAAGCTCCGCAGGTTATTATCCGAAAATTAGGCAAGGTAGGGTGTTTAATCAGACGAGAGTAACATGGAGAACCTTCGCCATTCTTCCTCCCCGTGCTATCGTTGATTTGTGAAGAGAAAAAAGAAAAAAAAAGAAAGAAAAGATGGGAGATCAAGAAAAAAGTGGGAAAGAATAAGAAGAAGAAGAAGAAGAAGAAAAGGATAAAGAAAGGGAGGGAGTAAGGAAAAAAATAGGAAAAAAGAGAAAAAGGAAGAAAAAAGAATAAAGGGATGCATGCCACCCTATCCCCGAAAAAAATTCTTAAAGAACGAAAAATTATTTATTCCATGCTCGTATCCCTTTCTCACTTATTCTTCTGCTTCCTCTTCCTTATATTTTTTCTTTTCTTTTTACGCCTCTTCTTTTCCCTTTTTCCTTTTCGTTAACATCCCTTTTTTTCTCTCCCGCAAGCTCAATTCCACTTTAGCATACTGTATCAACTTTTACTCATGAAAAAAAAAAAAAAGAAACCGTTAAGTGTCGAGGGGTTGACTGGTTACTTGTCGACATTCTGTTTCTTCCCAACAAAAAAAATTGTTTCGATCAATTTCTAATATCAATATGAACAAGAGTTACCAGCGTACTTAAAAAAAATTCTAATAATTTTTTCATTAAATGAGAAAAAGATTTTAGCTACACTGTTGGTATTTATTGCTACCGATAAACAAAAACAATATCGCTCGTACGAAAAAACTGGATTTTATTAAATCGCTTTCTGCCGCTTTCTCTCTTTCTCTCTTTCTCTCTCTCTCTCTTTCTCTCTTTCTCTCTATCTCTCTCTCTCTCTCTCTTCCTTTTTTTATTTTCCCCTACCGTCAATTATCGAGGAGCATCGTTGGTGAGTACATAAAAAGAGTACGTTGGTATCATTGTACCAATAAAGAAATCGACTGTCAGATAAGGAAAACGTATTTTTTAGGCGGCAGATAACGAACTATATGCTGTTAACCCTTCAACTGGCGTCCTGTGAAAAAAAAAGAAAAAGAATAAAAAAATGATCTCTCTTTTTCTCTCTTTTTCTCTTCGATCTTACTCCAAAAAACCCAATAATTCCTCTTCTATTAATTTTCTTTTTTATTATTTATTTGTATTTTTATTTTCTTTTTTACTTCTTTTTTCCAAAGATATCTAAGAACGAAAGATTTCAACTAATCTTTTGCCATTGACATCGGTTGGATTTTCAAACTGGAGATAAAGACTGTAATAAATTTTCTATCTCAAAAAATTCCTATAAAAATATACATCTGTGCAATATTATGTACACTTACAACAAAATTACTCGAAAAAAATGAGATTTATAGACGTTACGTAATAAAAAAAACTTACCGCAAAAATCAGTCATTTCTTTTCATGCTTGGAAACGATAAATAATTCGTGAGAAATAACGAATGAAGAAAGAAGAATTATTCGCGGGTTTAATCGGCCACGTGATAGAGAGAGAGGAACTTAATTACATTACACAAACGCGGATAAGATTGACGTGTAAACATCGAAGCTGATAAAAAGTTAGAAGAGCACACTCAGGATTACATGAAAGATTAAAGGTACCAAGTAATGTATCCATAGAAATCTTTTTTAAATTAAGGACATATAATGCATAAATGCATCTGGTTTATTCATATCTTTTTCTCATATCTCTCTCTCTCTCTCTCTTTCTCTCTCTCTCTCTCTCTCTCGCGTTCTCTCCTTCAGTCTTGTCGAAAAATCGATAAACTAATAACGCAAGCTATGCATGTATTATCATCTGGATGATTAACAAAAGGTCAACTCCCAATTATAAAATACTCTTAGCTTCTCCTATGGGAATTCGATGGACTCTTTACAATTTAAAAAAGATAGAAGGATTTGGTAACGGGTATATAAAGGTATGCGTTATGCAACTTCATATATAACATAAAATAATTACCTTATATTTGATGACACGAAATCACTCTCTCGTTTGTCAAATTCTCTTATTTGTTATAAAATAAAATTCATCTTAGATACATGACATTCTTTATCTATCGATTCATTTCAAACTAGATTGAAAAGTTTCTTCCTAAGTTTCGGAACTTCTCAAAATCCGGCTCGGATTTCTTTATGGATAATCATATTATCGTTTCGAAAGGCTAGACCTTTGTGCGTAAGTCGAGAAGAAAGTTTGGGAGTGATATTAGAATCCAACTTGGCCGGTTCGTTACTTTCAAAAGTAAGTATCGGCATGTCTGTACAATGTTCAGAATGAAATATTAACTTTGCGGTAAGATTCGTTTCTCGAATGGAAAGTAAAAAAAAAAAGAAAGAAAGAAAGAAAAGAAAAGTCGAAGATTCTCAGTGTTCTTGAAATTTTAATTGTTGAGAGCACACGAACACACGTGTATATATACTTGGATAGCCTTAGGAAACAGCAATACAATTCTTTAAAAATCAATAATGGCAAAAAAGAACATAAATTTTGTTTACTCTCTCTCCTTTTTCTTACTTTTATCTCCAAATGTTTATATATATACATATGTATTTGTTGATGTACTTTTAACAATAAGAAAAATGTTAATGGAATATTCTCCGCAATATGTTACGATGTATTTCGAAATAACCAAAGAAAGCAAATTGAATCGTAACGTATGACAAGATTCAGTATTGTTGGAAATGACGTTGGACAGAACTGAAGATTTCTATACGATGAGAGAAGACTACCACAGCGATAAATGTCAAATAAAATATCTCGGAATTCTGTAACGCATAGTTACATTCTGTATTGTTGCAAATCTATTATATACTATATATGATTATATTTCTCTAATGGAATAACGAGAATTATGCTTGCGTATAATCGCCCAACGGCGATATAGTTACAACATATCACAAACAATCTTCTATCCTTAGACTCGGGAAATTTCCTGAACACATGTAAGATTAAATTAAATGATTTAAATTCGAGTCTTTAACGACAAGTGAGTTATCGATTAGTTTTTCGATTGAATCGAAGAAATTTCAAAGGGAATAATTAAAATTATACACAATAAAACGATTCATCTCTCAAGTTTTTCATTTTTTAGAAAACTTAGAAATAGAAACCGATCGAATATTGAAATATTGTATATAAATGGAGACAAGAGAAACCGTCACATTTAATGGCTTTCCTATTGTAATTTTCTCAAAATGATCCGCTATTCGAGGTAGTGAAAAGGATTTCCCTTAACGACGCTATATAACGATATATAACGATTATTCCAACGATATATTATACGCTAGCTTTCTATGAGAAAATAAATGCATTAATTAGGAATGATTGAGCGCGTTTGAGCCGAGATACTAACCATTTTCATCCTGATCAATTTTACTCCATTTCGCGATTAAACTACAAAATTTGAAGATAAATGAAATTATTAACCAACATATTGCATATAGAAAGGATTGTTCGTAATCGTTTACACACAAGCACGCGTCATTCATTTTATGACGTATGTACATTTTCTTTTTTTTCTTTGTCCTTCCAACTCATAACAAATGCTCAAACTTGAATAGTAATAAATAAATGAATTAAACTTATGAACTTATTTTAAAGAATAACCGTACTTCGTTACGATTAAAATAAGCCATCAGTGAAATTACGGAAGTACACAGGATAAACATGAATTCTAATATGTAACATGCTTTAACGTTCGTTCATAAATATCTTATTGCTTAGTTGCACGTGGCTAAATATGAGGACAAAATATATTCCGAGGGCGTAGAATGGCATATTAGAATGGTGATAAATAAGGAAAAAAAAATAATAATAGTAAAAAATGAAAAGAAAAAAGAATAAAAATAAGAACAAAATAATAAACAGAGCGTAAATACTATGCAAACGAAGGAACAACCGTGCTATGTACTATATAAAGTAAAGGGTAAATGTGAAAACAAAAAGAGCTATCCTGCATAAAGGGAACCCGCATTCGTGCGTGTTCTACAAAAGCATGAGAAAGAAATGGATGTTAAAAGAAAAATGACGAAGAAGGCGAAAAGCCATCAAAGATGTTAGTTTGAGCATACTGAAGAATTCATATTGATTTCAATTATATAATTCTTCATTATCATCTCGTCGATGTTTGACGTCAATTAAAAAAACGAAATTATCACCGTACGGATCTATAAGTATTCGCACAAAGTATTTCTTATATATTCATCTTTTGACTTATTTACGTATCTTTATAAAAATAAAAATAAGAGCGAGCTAAACTAAATTAATAATAAAAATCCTCACGGTATAAAAAATAATACGATCTTATCTTTTCTACGAGGCACCAATGATGCTGAGCAAGTTTCTCTTATATATTGTGTCTTAATTATATCTATAAAGGAAATAAAAGAAATGATTTAAGATACAATTCTTGCAACGCAAGAAGCCAAAATATTGTCCTGGATTACTTATATTTCGAGAAGAAATATTCGGAGGGAAAAAAAAATAAAAAGATCTCGGACAAAAAAATCCAGAGTAATGGTTACGTTTTTGCTCAGAATGCTTTTCGTAGAGTCTATTCCCGTACTATCATTTCTTTTCAAGCGACTAAAGTGTCTCGGTACGAAAACGATGACGAGATAAAAACTACGTGCTATAACTTTCACGAATTTTACGTTAAGGTTATAATCAAAGAACTTTTTTTTCTTCGAATAAGAATTCATGTAGAAGACGCTCAAATTCTTTTTATATGTTGCCTTTTATAAATAAAAACAAAAAAAAAGTAAGAAAAAAAATTGACATCATCGGAACGTATGAAATAGTAGTTTCCTTGTTTGACACGATTTTTGATTTATCACACGTAATATTATACGAAAGTATGTGAAACACACGATAAAACTGCAACCGGAATTCATAAAATCCGAGGGTAGAAAATACCACAGCATACGTAATATGCATATACAGTTAGTCACAGAATTATTAAATAAATTTTTTCAATTTGAACAACTTTTTCTACGCAAAGCTAAATATCCTATAATGTTTTTTCAATAGATATAAGAAATCAATGTTTTATATGAAATTTTATATGGAAAAAAAAAAAAAAAAAATAAAATAAAAATAAAAAAAAATAAAAACAAAAATTTTATTTACCTTGTAGCAGCGATAAAATATACACAAAATGAACCTTTCAATCAATATTTTTTATCAAAAATTTGTACAGAAAAAGAATATACCGATTTAATATACCTATAAATCTGGTTGATTTATATGTATCCTGTAAATACCTTCTAAATCGATCAAATCCTAGCATGAGTAGCAGCAGCACATCGATCTCTTAAATATGTAAAGCATATAACTTAGTCGAAAAAAAAATATTATTCAATCTTGAAAAGTACCCGAGTACTTTTGTAGATGACTGTATCTCCACATTTAAAATGTTTGTTTCATAAGCGTAGTTTTAAAATCATTTTAAACGATTTGATATGTGCTGCGATAGAAAAAGTGGAAAAAAAAATTTCAATAAATATATAGTCTTTAATCTGTACGATTGAATTTTATCTAAAAGAGGTAAATATTTTCTTATAATTATTGTTACTGAGAATATCAATGATACACACACACACACATATCACTATATATATATATATATATATATATATATATATGTTTTTAAAAAGTTAATAAATTAATCTACGCTCTCATGCTAAAGGTCACCAAGAATGTCACTGGTCTCTTTTGTAATATTGTACAATGTCCTTCTTCCTATGTAATAATAAACCTTCAAGAAAAATGCATGAGCTCTTTGATACAATTTAAACATAACATTTCTTTGAAATAAAATATTTTTTTAATCAGAAAGATCATCAACTCGAACGAGATTTAAATATATTCAACAAAAATATATCTATATTTGACAATGAAAAGTTATCGAGCAAGGAATTCAGGAATGTGCCAAATATTTGAATTCATATAAAATTTCAATAAAAAATAAAGGGAAAAAAAAACGATAAATGAAAAGCTTCTTTATTTTTTACGACGTAATATTTAAACTTTATCTCAAATTAAAAATAGTAAAATGCAACATTGAAACAATGCAATTATTTTTGCAAAGATCGACATTATTATGCTACGTACAAAATTTTCTCTTTCTTTCCATCTTCGTGAAACAAAATTAATCATAAATTTCCAACACACAAATAATGTAGTTATATATATATATATAACAGTAATAATGTAGTTATATATATATATATATATATATATATATATATATATATATATATATATATATATAATCGATATCTATATATACAGGCGTAGTTCGAAAATGAAGGTCCATTTTGTTACAAGAATGAACTTATATACCGAATAGTTGCAATTTCAAGTACTCTTTTAAGGTCAGTTGATTTTGTCGAAAATAATGTTAAGTATTAATCGCCCAATGTCAATCGTAAGTTAACAACTAATTAGCTAACTAATTCTGTGTCTTTTAAATTTTAAGTTCAAAGCGACCACAACTGGAAAAGCAACGAACCACTACAAAATCAGTTAAACGTTTGGTGGACACAAATCGACATTATAAACCACAGATCGATAAAGAAATCACAAATTTTCCATTTGTAAAAGCTGTGGAAAAGGTAAGAATATTTTGTTTTTTTAACGCGATACAAATACGCACGTAATAATTAATAAAAAAAAATAAATAAATAATTGAACTGATATATATATATATATATATATATATATATATATATAATCAAAATGAGATTGCAATTTTTAATATTAAAATTGAAGAGATTTAATGTTTCTCAAGTATATTGATAAACCGAGATACTAATGTAAAACTCACTTGGAGCAAGAGATGAGTACAAGTAAACATGGAAGCACAGAAGCAGAATCAAATTTTCAAATAAAATACACGTGTTCTCATACGAATCTCACTAAGTGTATAAATAATTTATATATATAATATATATAAATAAATATATATGATATTACATATATACTATATTATATATATTTATAACAAATTTATATAAGTACATAAATAATTACGAATATTATTAATATATATACATATATATTATAAATAGTTTTTACTAATGTAATCCCATAAAAGCAAACTACAAACGTAATATTGAGCAAGTTATAAAGTTCATCCATAAACACCTTTCGAAGTAATATTATAGTTAATTAATTAATATTCCAAGTTTTCAACATGATTAATTAGTCAAATATGTATAAAAATACGTCTTGTAAATATTAGTAAACAGTAAATGGACTGTTAATATCGTATTATAATAGAATGAAATGGACACGGGAAATTAATTAATTTATCACAAAAGAGAATCAATAATTACTTCCCACGTATATTTGACGAAATTCTAAGTTTCGAATGTGATATATGCACGCACATGAATTTCGAAAGATCTTCATGAGAAAATTCGTGACACACTCGACAAAACGACCAACCATTTACTAACTAACGAGAACGAACTGAATACGCTAGACAAAGCTTAAAAAAGCTAGCCACGGGAAATACTAGCTAGTACTCTATTATCAGTAGAGAAACTATATAGAGAAACAAAACTTCGTGAATACTCTCATGGATGTATATAATTTCAGAAAAAGAAAAAAGAAAATATATATATACATATAAAAGAGTGATTATTAAACGCTTTTTATGAACAATGATTATTTCATTGAATTCTTTTCATTCGTCATTTATATAAAAGAAAAGGCAAAAAATTTTTTAAATAATTTATCGTGATAATGTATAACATAATTAACAATAGATACACGGTAGGGACTATAAAGGTTAATATTATTAGTAGATAATAAATGATTAACGAGATGTATTTTCATTATCCATTTGTAACATTGATTGTTACGAATTTACATATGTGTATATATATATTTATATGTATAACGGATTTTAAACAAATCTGTTAATAATAAGAAAATTTTGGAAAATGTATTCAATCATATCTCTATTATAATTAAACAATTGATTGCTTTTGTTTTAACGCTATTAAATTAATCATCTAAAAGATAATACATAGAAATAATAATACATGAAAAAAATACGTTCAACGAAATAGTATTTTTTAACATCAGATTACATCGTTATTTCCGTGTAATTATGACACAAAATACGGCTTTTTCTAAAGGAGTAATTGATTACATTTTATAATTAAGAGGAAAGCAAGAACCCTTTCTTTTTTCAGAAACAACCGAATCTTATGAAACCACTTGAATGGACGGCAATTGTTGTTAGATAAAAGTGTTAATTAAAAATATATCATTGAAGAAAATAATGGTAGATAAAATTTATTGTGAGATAAATTATTTAGAAAGAAATATCTCTATGCAAACATACGCAGGCAGATCATATATGTAAATAATTGTATAAAGGAAGAAGTAGTTAGCTAAGCTTTATGATTGGACATTCTGAAGGAAAAGTAGTACAAGTCGAGATTTTAACGAACTACATAGAGGTAACGATCACGTTTTTTATATTAATATGTAAATATGTATTTTATAATGCAATTTAACGATGAAAATTTCTACATCGTACCAGTGTACTGTGAAATTTATCATTCTAAAGTCGCAGGATTTACCGGAAGTCACCCAGTTCGACATCCTTTGAATACTAACTTTCTACCTATAAGCCGATTATTCATATTTAAGTATCTACATCTTTTTAATCTTGTTAAAGTTATGTCTTACATTATCTTTAATTTGTCATAATGAATATCATACGATATCATGAAAACGCAAATAAAAAAGATTAAGAAACGTTTATGAATCGCAAGGAACCTTGATCGAAAACATTTAAGGATTGTTATGAAAGACCTTAAACGTAAAAGAAATATAAAATTGCGATGATAAAAGCTTTTACTAATTAAACGAGCGCGTTCGTAAGAGAAATGAGATGAATTGTTCATTGGAAGTAAGAATATCGTGAAATTGACTAATTACTATATAATCACGAAAATGTTTCAATTAATGAATTTCTTCAATTTTATGTAACATCTTACTGTTTCGAAAAAAAAAAAACGAAATACGAAAGTTCATTATTCTTAATCTAGATCTGTTATTAACAAACCATTTTAAGATCATCTTACAATCGACTTTTCTATTTGCCATTTTCTTCTTCTTCGTAAGAATTATTGAACAAATTAATAAATGAAAATTGATACGAGAAAAAAAATGATTCTTTCATCTCTCTACAATGATTTCACTCGAATACTAATATTAATACTAAAATTCAAGTTTTTTTTTTCTTTTCTCTTCTAGCTTTTTTCTTTTTTTCTTTCTTTCTAAGATGGATTCCTTCGATCGAAAATCGAAATATCCACCAACAGTTGAAAAGCTCCAAATAGGAATACTATTTCCCTTTAAGAAGCATTGTATGAGAGATGAGATATATCTATATACCCAAGGGAAAGGAGCACCTGGAATCGAGATTTTTTTTTTACTTGACAAAGGGAAGACGATATCTCTGCTTTTGATTTTACGACCAAAGTTTCCCTTCGATTTTCAATATCGGATAAACCTCTGCTTGGTAAGGGTAATCATTTCAGATTATCCTGGCATGTGAACGCGTTGAAAAAAAAAAAAAGAAAAGAAAAGAAAAGAAAAAATAGAAAAAGAAATGCGTTCCTACAATAAAATTAATCAAGATAATGATATCTAATGAACGAAAATTTCTATTCGCAATATAATTATTATTAGAAAATATTCATTCATTTTTTCTACTTTTATGATATTGTGAATTTTCATAAAAACGATTGATCAGTCGATCATATGTATTCCAATAAAAGTGGAGAACGTATGAGGAACGTATACAAAAGGAATGACAAGAAGTAGGAAAGATGAATTAGGGTCTACGGTAGACATTCACGAACCTTTACGAATACATGGAGACATCGTCGAGACGTAGAGAGTGATGAGGATCATAATTAGATTATTAACTAATGGAGAATGTTAGGATGCGAATAAGCGGACGATGGAGAAGCTGGCAAAAACTTACGAAAGCACGATCGTGCTAAAATTCTATTAAATACATGCAATATATATATATATATATATATATATATATATATATATATATATATATATTGTGAAAGTTCTCGATGAAAGCACATGCCGATCTCTGTTAATCAGATCAATGATGTTCTAAAAGGAATCGTACTTCAAATTTTCCATTGAAACTGAATAGAAGCCATATAAGAGGGTCTCTGTTACTAACTTGATCTGTTAGAGAACAAGCAAATGGCAAAGATAAATACTGCGAACTTCGTATGAATAAACAATTATACATATGTAATTAAATATAAATATTATGAAGGTATAATTTGTCTGAGTTATCGACGTTAAGAACACGATTCTTATACAATATTTCTATAATAACAGTAATAATAATTAATCGATTAAACGAATAGAACGAATTAATTCGTCACGAATATTTAACTTATTTCTTTGTAAAATAATAAATATGTATATCGTTTATTTCTTAATTTTACTCCTAAGAAATCATTATATACTTTCTTAAATCTTTCTGAAATTTTAAAACGATTCATTATGCTATTAAAAATTTACTTATTCCATTTACGCGATGTCATTTTATTTTCAATCAAAATAAATTTCATACGTCCTACGTTAAACGATCGAAAATTTTCTCGATTAACAAGTTAATAGAGAAATACAATTTGTAGAATTCTGGTTACAGTCGAGTACTAATGAATACGAGTAGATATTATCTTATATCGAATTTCTCACGATGAATCTCTCCAACAACGTATTTCAAACTACATTCATATGAAAGGCGCATTATCGTGATATATATATATATATCATATATATATATATATATATATATATATATATATATATATATATAATACTATTTCAAAGGATATATATATAATAGAGTTGAGCTTGACCTGCACGTGAACTATTTAATGCTCAGATGCTCGTAAGTAATTCGATTTTCCCTGACACGCTTTCTCCTGTGTATCTCGTCATTGTTTCTGAAGTCCCTTGGTCTAACTTACTTTTGTCAAAAAAACAAAAAAAAAAACAAATAAAAAAAAAGATAAAGAAAAGGAAAAAGAAAAAAATTAATAAATAAAAAAAAAAAGAAATTTTCATTGGAAAAATACTTGTGTAATCGATGGCTTATATAAACCATTTTTACAAAACGCTTATCATTATTATTAATATAAAAGCCTTAATCTGTGTGTTCGTAATTTCACAAAAATTCTTTCTATTTTTGTCCAATCCAATCGACATTTTGTATAATCGTTCTTCATGATCTGACGAAAAGTTTAATACTTTTATAACTTGCGGAAATATTAGCTATAAAACAGGCTACAAAGCTTCAAATGAGAGATAGAAAGGGGGTGGGGGAAAGAGAGAGGGAGAGAGAGAGAGAGAAATGGAGAATAGGAAAATGTGAGGTTGGTTGCACTAGAAATGCATTGATTGAGTGATTTGTGATCTGTGTTCTGGAACGCACGTTCTGCATTCCTGGTATTTTCCATGTTCTATGTATACAAATAACGTGATGGTATTTCTACGTATCCGGTAGCATGCATTCAAAATTCGACTGTGGAAAAAAAAATTTATTTCGCAAATTTCAAGGATCTTCCAATCCAAGAACAGTATCTTAAGTACATTTTTGCACTTTTTCAAAACACACACCAACGATAAGAGCCCGATCAGCAAAAAATTTTGTATTTTACATTTCCAATAATAAAACGTCACATATAATCTGAACTAACGTGATATGGCTTGATATATCATTCTGACAAAAGAAAAAGAAAGAAAAAAAGGAAAGAAAAAAAACGAAGAGCAAAAATAAAAAAATGTTATTGTTAAAAGATACAAAAATGTTTTTTCAAACCTTAACCGTCCGTCATCCCTGACATGTGAATATACTAATACAATATATTCGCTCGAAATACGCATTTATACATATTACGGATAAATTCTATATAAATGAATAATCAAATTTAGCTTGGGGAAGGGGAAGGTTTTACAAATATGAAAGAAAAATGGAATATATAAGAATTGTACTTACATGTTGCATCGGATATGCGTTGCTACCGACGAGAAAGTCCCATGCCCACGCGAAAATACGCGCGCAAATGTGCATTGACGTCACTGCCACCGTGAATAATTTCTTTGTTCTTCTTTCTTATCGTTGATAAACGTTACATACGATATTCGGTACTTCTGAAAAATAGATAATGGTACCGATCTGCTATTCGATTTCCCGCGCGAATCGAACCATTCGTCACGAAACTACCTTATTCCCTTCTCTTCTCTTTTCTTACTTTTTCTTCACTTTCGTATTAAGTCGCACGACGAACGATATTACCTACACTATTTCACTTTTCAGTAATTAGATTTCTTTTAACCATTTCCACTTGTCTCTTCTGGAAATAAACTCCATCGAATCGACGATGTTTCTGCAAGATTCTTAGCAAATCGTTGTGACATCTATCGATTATCTTTTTCTCTCTTTCATCCTCTCTCTCTCTCTCTCTCTCTCTCTCTCTCTTTCTTTCTTTTTCTTTCTCTCTCTTGAGCGTCGTTACCAATAAAATTCAACCATCGATTTCAGATCCGAGGAATATCGAAATCCTTTTATTGCGTACCACCTTGTGCCATCAAAAATATGATTTAGTTCTTTGATGAGCTTGAGAAAACAAATTCGATAGAAAAACCTTACGAATGCACCCATTCCGTCACAGCAATTCAGTTATGACTTTTTAACGGAAAAATGAATCGGTCGATCGATCCTTAATTCGATTGACTGGCACAGATGGACGATAGGGATTAAACGACAAATTGAAATCGCGAACGCGAAACGAACAATCGTTCTTTTACGGCAATAATTTTCGTGATTAGAAAAAAAGATTTTGTTTCTTGATTGATCGAACGATCCAAAGACGACGCAACGTAACTTTACTCTTCACTGAAGTTACTCCTCACTTTTTTGTCTGACTCTTCTTTTTCTTTTTTCTCTCTTTCTCTCTCTCTCTCTCTCTCTCTCTCTCTCTCTCTCTCTCTCTATCTCTATCTATCTATCTATCTATCTGTCTTTTTCACGCACGTCTCTCTTTTCCGGGTTAATTCGGGACTTCGTCGAACAAGATTAATCGAACGAACGAATTACTTCAGGTCACACGTTAGAAATACAGCAGAAAGTCAAGTTTCAAAGAATCGATTTCGATTAAAAAGAACTTTCTTTGTTCTTTTTACGATCAAAAGTAAGACGGGCAGTGAGCCAACTTGTTGATCCATCTCTTACCACCACACCAAGTAAATTGCTCACGAGCGAAAGATCCTTCTTTTCTTGAAAATTGGTAATAATTTTTTGTAAATGATTAATTTGAAATTAATTAGAATGACTTTTTCCTTTTGTTTACCAATATTACGTTTTTAACTTTGACAAAGAAAACGAAAGACACACCTTCTTTTTTCTTTAAAAATGAAATTGACACAAGGTTTAATATACAGAATTTAGAAAGAGTTTACACTATAATAATTTATTATATGTGAATGATCGCGAAACCCACGAAATATACAATCATCCTATCGAAAGGTTTATGCAATACTGAAGGGTAGAAAACCGCGTGCTACTGGCTGCTCCTTGAAAAGCATGAGAAGAGTGGTGGTGGGGGAAATTGCGTGTTCCGTGTGCGCGACAATGCTATGTACGCATCAACAGATATTTACCAAGTTTTTTATATATATATAATTAACCTCTAACATTGACTTATTTTCACGTTTAAATAGTAAACTAATCAGAACAATAAGCATTTATTTAAATTATAAATTGCATACGATGTAATGTTTCTTTACGTATTATCTTAAATAGATAATATTTTATATAGATTTTATATACAATTAAATGAATTTCTTTGAAATTGGTAACATAAAATTTTTATTGTCTTCATAATCTTCATAATTACAAATGTGTATTCATTGATGTACACTATGATGAATAGGTTAATTGAAACGAACAATTCTTTGTGTATAATTATTGCAAATTTGAAACAAGTCATTTCCATTTCCAATTATTGTGAAATAGTTAAAGTTAAATATATGTTAATATTATATATTATGTGCATCCATAATTCAGGCTTTTGTAATTCAGATTTCTGAATGTGATGATGTTAATAATTTATACAAATTCTAGCGGTAAAAAAATACACGTTACTGAATGGCGGCAACATTAGCGCTCCTATCGGCGACAAAAGTTCCTACTCTCCTTTCCTTTGATTACTTATTATAGTTTAATGGTCACGCGGATATATCACACGTGTATTTACTATAATATTAAAACAATAGTTTACTTTTGAAATATTGAGTTATATTCATTTTTTTAAGTATTTGTGTTTATTTATTGAAATAAAAATACATATAATTTTACAGACTCTCTGTAGGTAATAAAAATACAAAATATTATTTAAGGTTAAGATCAGAAATTGTATCACTCATATACAATACATCTTTTATAATTTTTTAATTAACTTGCATAAATCTTGTTTAGTTATTTCTTCTAAGGATTATATTAAAATATGAAACGAAAAGAGCAAGGAACTTCTACGGAAAGAAAACCGAAAAGGATAAAAAAAAATTTAAACAATGATGATACCATCACAGAGAAAGTAGACTTAAAAGTTGTCAAAAAAGAGAAAAAGGATAAAGAAAATAATGTAAAGATAGAGAAAAAAGTAAAATTTGAAAAACCATTGTTAAAGAATTCGTTGAAAATACATCAGAAAGATTTAAAAAAAAAAGGTTATTTAAAGGATTTGAAAAATAAAAAAAATATTACAAAAGATAATATTTTAACGACACAAAAGGAAGATTGGCAGAACTTTAAAAAGAAGAAGAAAGATTTAAGAGAAAAAAGAAAAGAAAGAAGATTAACGGATGTATATGAAATATCTGTTCGAGCAAAAAAAATAAGTGAAAAATTACGTAGAACTGACTGTACATTAGAAGAAAAAAAGAAGTTGAGTCAAGAGCTTCACGAATTATTAAAATCTCATTATAACAAAATAATATTTACTCATGACATATCGCGTATAGTTCAGTGGGTACTCAAATATTGTGAATCTGATATACGAAATAATGTATTTGACGAATTAAAGCCATCTATCATAGCTATGACTCAATCAAAATATGCAAAGAATTGTATAAAAGTTTTATTAAAACATGGAACTGCAATATTAAGAAAAAATATTATTTCAGAGTGGTATGGAAATGTAGTTAATTTGATGAGTAATATTGTCTCTGCTCCTCTTATTGAACTTGCATATTCTACTTGGGCTACAAATGAAGATAAAATAAATTTTAAACAAGAATTTTATGGTGATATATACAAAAAAGCCAAAGATAAAAAAGTAAAGATTCTTTCTGATACTTTTGAAAATGCAGAAGGTATGAAATCTGCAATATTATCTGCTGTAAAAACTAATGTAATTAGAATTTTAAATAAGAAATTTATTAATTCTGTATTACTTCAAACTGTCATTTGGGAATATTTGACAAATTGTTCAAATGTAGATAGAAGTGAAATGATAGTTATGTTAAGAAGTTTAATAGTTGAATTATCTAATACAAAAGTTGGTACTAAAGTTGCTATGCTTTGTATATGGCATGGAACTAATAAAGACAGAAAAATTATTATGAAAGCTCTAAAAGAAAATATTAAAAATATTGCCATGTCTGAACATGGGTATATGGTATTATTAGCACTCATTGATTCTGTCGATGATACTGTTTTAATGAAAAAAATAATTCTCTCTGAAATTCAAAAAGATTTAACAGAAATAGTATTAAATGAATATGGAAAACATGTTATATTATATCTTGTAGCAAGGAGAGATCCTCATTATTTTCCACCAAGTATAATAGAATGTTTAAGTCAAGGAGATAATAATGAAACGAGCAAAAAACCAGCTGATATTAGAGAAAAAGAACTTCGTGAAGCTGTTACAGACTTATACTTAGAATCAATTGCTTCAGAAACAGCAGAATGGCTGTCAAAAGGATCTGTTTTAATGGTTACTCTTGCAGTATTGAAAGTAGGTTCTGGTGAAAAATTAAAATGTGTATTTAAAGCCATCGCTTCTTTTCTTACTAATACAGAATCTGAATGCGATCTTATTGAACATCCAGGTCTACATATGATGTTAAAAAAACTTATTCAAAATGATAAAAA
The DNA here is from genome assembly GCF_910589235.1 of Vespa crabro. Classification (NCBI taxonomy): domain Eukaryota; kingdom Metazoa; phylum Arthropoda; class Insecta; order Hymenoptera; family Vespidae; genus Vespa; species Vespa crabro. Next base: position 5,338,556 of record NC_060959.1, read on the forward strand.
TTTAGAAGCAAAAGAAGAGACTACTTTTGGTTCTATATTAATTGACTATCTAACAAAGAATATTCTGAAACAATGGATACGATTTAATAGAGGTTGTTTTTTACTTATTTTACTAATAGAAAATGAAACTGAAACAGTAATTAGTAATTTAATATTAAAATTGCAAGCAGTATTGCAAAATATTAAGAAAGAACAAACTCCAGGAGCAACAATTTTACTTAAAAAGTTAAAAGAGAAACAATGAATTTGAAATAATTGTTATATATATTGGATTAAAATAAATAAAGATTCTAGAAAAATTATTTTTATACTGATAATGTAATTTTTTTGTCCAATATTTTTACATAATTAATCATTCCATGTGAATTTTGAATGTATACATTAATCACATATTAAGTCACTTGATATTAAAAAAGCTGATCTATTCTCTCACTTTATCATTATAAATTAAAACACCATTATGTAATCATAATACATTTGATATAACAAATGATATATTATTATATAATTTACAAATTTAAAAAGCAAGGGTATCAGAAATATAGTTTAAATTGGTCACAATCCAGTGTGATTAATAATTAAATGCCTTACCTTTGGTAACAAAACACATTGAATATGTGGGAAGTTTTTACAGAATAATATTGTGCTGTAACGTTTGTTTACATTTTGTCAATTACTATTATTTTGTTAATTTTAATAATAACAATTTATGCATTAAATTATGCAATACATTTACCCAGTGAGAAACTAAAAACAGCAAAACTAGTTTTTACCCAACTATTTGTCCATAAATATTGTAATATTACAAAAATTCAATCTAGCTATTCAACACTTAAAAAACTGGTTTCTGATATAAACATAATATATCCATCTTATAAGATATATTATATTTTAATAATATATCATAAAGTAATTTAATTTAATAGTCTGAATAATTGTTGTTTTTGATGTTAGTACATTCTAATTATAAGATTTGTTATAGTTGATAAACTGCATATTTTGAATACATAAACTTCCATTCATATAGAAGAATCATCATGTAATTTTTTAAAGATGAGATTATATGTCCAGTAACACCTTTATTACTGAACTCAACACTGAAATGTGAAAATTTGCAAATATTAATAATATATATTGACAATAACCAATATATAATTTGCGTGTTACCATTATTCAGAGATGTGTGGTACTGGAAATATAAGTTTACTGATATATACTTTGATTCTATAATAATACAGAAATCAAACAACATAGTGTTTACATTTTCAGCATTTCTTTAATATCTATAACTCTTGTTCGAATTTCAGGTTGATTATCCTTTGCTAAATCTGGCATTAATTCTTTTAGCACTAATTTTATTTTGTCAAGATTTTCAATATTTTTTGTTTCATTTAATTTTTTCGAAAGCGAAATAACTATATTTAATCCTTCCTTTCTTATTCTCGTATATCTCGGAGTACCTAAATAAAAAAAAGATATATAAAGGAATCTGGAAATCTAGTTATTTGCTGAAAATATTCAGATTTACTTACTTATACAATTTGACAATATATTGCAAAGCATATCACATAATGAATTTAATGTTTCTTTATCTTTTGTCGTCATATTTGCATAATTTATTGTAAAAAGAACAAGTTTATCCACAAAATGATTTAGTGATGTCAATATAGCAACTTGTACAGATCTCGTTGTATTGGGTAATACTTGTTGACAGTGGTGTACAAATTCTATACAAAAGTTGTCTGGAAAATATAAATGTACGAATATAAATTTATATACTCGTATTATATTTGATAAACACAATTGATATTTTTAGTTAAATATAAAACTCTTTTACCCTGTGTCTTTTTAGAAGATGGCCATGCTTTGCCTAGCATTTCATATACTACTTCTTGTAACTTGATATTATTTTCTTTCCTCTTAGAATTTTCAACAATAGAATCATCATCATCATCAGCGTTTTTATTTGATAACTATGGAATTTTCATAATACATTAGATTTAAAAATTATATTAAACAATTTATTTATCAATCTGTTAATACTAACTTTCGTTAAAATTTCTTGAGCAATATTATAAACTTCTGTAAATTTATCGATATCTAACTCATGTAATACAGTACAGAAAGCTTGTAGAGCATGTTGACGATATTCTACCGCTTCTTTTTTACTTTCTCTATATAGTGTTTCTATTATCATTTCCTTCAATTTTTCATCTTCGTGCAAGGTTTCTCTAATGTTAAAATTAAAAATAAAAATTGATATTAAAAAATCTTATAATATATATATATGTATATATATATATATACACACACACACAGTTTTGTAACAGCAACAGCATACGTGGTCTTACTTGCTATTACTTGCTAATGTAGCAAGAGCACTTAAGAGTCTCTCTTTGCCATTCCACGTTCGTCCTCGTAATCCATCTGTCAATACTTTTAATAAAGTATTTCTTGCATCTAGATCAACACCACTACCCAACTTTGATGCTACTGTATTAACTGCATTTGCTGCTTGTACTTTAGTATTCCATGATGCTGATTCTAAAGCTCCACGTAGAGTAGTAGTTATCGTATTTAAATTTTGCCTAATTCCTGTTTCTGTTCCTGGTGTTATATCATTCCATAATTCAGTCCATAGTGCAACTGTATTTTCATTTGCTGGAAATAAATTGTTTAAAATAGAGCAATACATAAATTAAAAATATTAAATATGAATATACTGTTGTATCCAAACCTTGAGTTTTTTCTGCATGCATAGCAAAAAATATAAGAGGTATAATAATATTTAAATAATTTCTTAATAACTCTTGATTATGATTATTTATTGATTGCAAAGTTTGTCCAACTGCTAATCTAATGGAATCATCTAAAAATAATTCGTACTTGTTAATTAATTTTATTCAATTTTTATTCCAAAAGTTATTCCTTTTTGTTTATACATACCTTCTTTTTCCATATACCAAGTATTTAAAGTGTTAAATAATTTTTCAAGACTAGATTCCTTTGCTGATCCAACCACATGACCAATAGCAATAGCATTATTTCGTCTAACCGCAGCATTACGATCAGCTAAACCATTTACCAAAACAACTAAAAGCTTACCTATATATATATAGAACATATATAATTGTATAGTAAAAATTCTCAATAAGACATAATAATCGTTATATTACGTTTATACTAACCAGTATATGGTTGCATCTCTTGTTTCAAATGAGTACTAAGAAGAATCAAAAAATGGGAACAAGCAATCTTTGTTCCAAAACCAACACTGCATTTTATTAATTCTATTACTTTTGGCATCAACTCTTTCAAAATAGACGCGTCGATATATTGTATACACTATATAAAATAAAATAATTAATAACTATATCTTAAGTATACAAAGCAAGTATTAATTATAGAAAATTTACTTTAGATATTGTTTCTGTTGCATGATGACCTTTTGCAACAGAAGTTCTTAATGCATCAATAGCATCTTGTGCTTCAGATGTCGTACCATATGCATTACTTAAATATGACAGATTAGGATTCTCAGATTCTCCGATTGCACTTAAAAGGGCAGGTATTAAGTTGACTAGAGCAGGTTTAAGCAAATTTCCAGCTGATGTCACAAGTTGAGATACTGTTTGTAATGATACTGCTCTCACAGTATCTATTGTATGAAGTACACCAATATCAAGTAATGGTGGTAAAATGGCTTGTAATAAATCTTCACCTGCTTTACCATATGAAGAATCACAGTGTCGTATACAAACCTATAAAAAAAAGAAGATAATTGTATAGTATATATAACAATTTACTATACTAAAATTATTTGTTACTTACTTTGCTAAGTACTTTGGCCGTGTTTGTAGCAGCCAGCCTTGTACCTTCATGAATGTCATCCATTACACGAAACAATTTCATCCATAATTCAGGAGCATATAATTCTAAATTTATATGGATATTTGCTCTCAACAAATCAGATAAAGCATTACAACAACTTATGCGTACACGCCATTCATTATTTGTCAAATTATTTCTAATATCATCCAATATTTCTTTGTGATATTGTTCGAGCTAAAAAGTAATATAAAAAATATGCTTGTAAGACAAGTAAGCGAAAAAAAAATTAAAAATAATTTTTTACTCACAGCTTTAATTGTAGAAGGAACAATTTCACGCCATATACTACTCATACTTTGTTGAAGTTTTGGAGTAGGGTCAAACTGATATCTGTATAATCTTGGTATGATACTTGGTAAATACTTATTTAATTCATCACTTGCTACACTAGCTATAGCTGCAAATCCAAATGCAGCACCTTTCTTAGATGTCCAAACTGCATTATGATTAGCTAATCGCATAAAATAATAAACCAATTCTGGTTTTTGTAACTCAGTTGCAAGAGAGCATATTTCTCTATATGTTGATATATTACCACTGAAAACATAAATAGTTATTATTCATAGAAAATGTAAAAGTATGTTATTAAAATAACATTGGTAACACACAATTTGTCATTAATAAATAAACTTGTCTTACCCACTAGGACTTTTTCCTAACTGGCCCTCTTCAAATAGTTTTGTATCACTTGTAACTTGTTGTACAGTTCTGCGACCTTGCATAAACTGCTCTAATATAGACGATACTAAAGAATTACGTTCTTCTTGTGTGCTATTAGCATGTACTAGACTAAGTCCCTTTGCTGCTAAATCCTGTATTATATCTATTCATAAACGTGAATATATTACGTTATTTAAGTTTTCAATATATACCGTTTGTTTGTAGTTATTAAAAAAAAAATATTTACCACTGTCCTCAGAAAGAAATTCTATAAAAGCATGATGAATTGCTGATAATTTTGTTTTGATACAATCTCGTTGAACATTATGTTTTAATAGTGCTAACAACCATATGCATGTTGCCTATAAAAAAAAAAATTGTAACTCAGTATGGCAAATCAAACAGAAAAAAAGAAAATACTATATCAAAATTATGCTTCATACCTGTCTGGAATTAGGATGTGGTATCTTGTACATTTTTAATAATTCATCTAGTACATATATTAAAAGTTCAATACTCTTGTTGCTAAATGAAATCTTATATTCACTAGGAAGAGTTGTCCATGCATCTCGTCCTTCTGGAGATGCCTGTCCCTGAACACAACATACTAGAGCTTCGCCCATAATTAAATGAATTTCTATATCCTTAGTCTATAAATTAAAATATTATTATATAATATAAATAATATACTTAAATGCAATATTATAAGCAGTAAAAAATTACTCACTTCTTTCGCCATTGTAATTATTTTGTCTATTATATATGTGGTGTGTGGAAAATCTTCTGCAACGCATATGTATCCTAAAGAGATCACTGCCTTTTCCTTCACCTGAAAAAGAATTTTTTTTAAATCTGACAAAACAACAAAAATCTGTATCCTCATAAAATAATAAAACAAACCTTAGTCTTAATTTTTACATCAGTTACTATAGAAAACAGTGTTTCTGTAACTGCTTTTTTATTTAATTCATCATTTCCTTCTGCAGGTAATGGTAAAGGAAATGTTTTTCCTACAATACCAATAGCTTCAACTGCAGCATCCATAAGTAATGTTGTACTTTCATGAAGAAATGTACCTAAAAATATAAATATAATTTATTAAAATAGTTTTTTGATAGAATTTATTTATCGTATATACGAACGTACATATAATTTTAACAACATGAATATACATCTCCCAATTGAGCAGATCGTCTCTATTTTCATTTCGTTTAATTATCAAATTCCTCTCTATCATAAAAGTTAAAGCCAATAATGAACCATGCTGTGATTCTACATGTTTTTTCTTTATCATATCTATAATCTCCGAAATGTGTTTTTCGAAATCAACAGATGAAAAATTAGAAGTTATAACACCATAGACTTTAGCAACCAAATATCTTACATCCGGTTTTGTAGATGTAAGTAAGGTACGGAGCCATGGTAATTCTTTTTCATAAATTTCTCTCATATAATTTGGAATACAACCAACAACTTCTAATAATGCTTGCAAAGAAGTTGAATCTGCAAAAACACCGATAAAACATATTAATAAAAATAATAATAATAATTATTAATAAAAATATCTATTTTTATAAAGTATAATTCTCTCAAATATTATTCTTGAAAATAATACCTGCAGCAGCATGAGTGAGCAGTAAAATCATATCAAGATAATAATTTAGAGCTCCTGGTTGAGTTTCATACAAATTTTGTAAATAACGTCCAATCATTGGAGTATATTCACATGGATGTTGTAGTGGCTCATTATATGTAGGTATATTAGCACTTTTTGCGAGACAAACGCGTAGATAATTAATTATCTGTAAAAAATACATATATGTAAAAGTAATATATGTTTTTATCATATAATTATTCGAATCTGAAAAAGTATACCTCTGAAAAGGTTGCAATATTAAATGGAAGCGTTTTACTTCCTATATTTATTTTTCCACCACTTGGCATAGACATTCTTATTTGCATCTTTGAATGTATATAAGCTACAAGATCTGAGAAATCTGGTAGAACTGTTTGTTTGACATCTTGTTTATCATGACTATCACCGTCAGTTTTATTTACACCGCTATATAGAGCTTTTACAGCTTCTGTACTTATTTCATGTTTGTTATCACCACATGATAAAAGTAGTAAATATCGTGATGGAGCATCATCAGGAGGAAATACTGTCGCGGCATAATGCATAGCCACAAACCTATATTTAAATAATAATAAATTATTTATGTATAATAATATTTATATCAATAAATGTGTATATACATACCTTACACTTGATTCTGGTGATTCTATATGAGATGACAATAAAGCATTCATCAAAGCTATGTTACTTTTATCTTCTCTATTGAGAATAAATGCAGATGTTACAGATATTAACGCATCTCGCACTGTTCTTCGTAAATCTCCGTCAGTCTTAAATTTGAAAAAAAATATTATAATAAACAAATTTTATTAAATGTATAACTGGAAAAATATTTGAAAATCTTGTAAAAAAATTATTTAATTAGTACTTACCGATACCAAGGTATCGAAAAGATTTTGTAACAAACTCAAATCTTTATTGATTAAAGAAGGTATTCTTTGGCCTAATTGTCCAATAATTGTATATGCCATAGGTTTATGAATATCTTCGCCTTCAGAAATTAATTTTATCATACCATTTAATATTACTCCTGCTACACGAACTAATGGTGTAAGACTACATCTTGAAAAAGAAAGAAACACATTCTTATATGTATGCATATTTACATAAATAACTTAAATATAGAAATAAAATTTCCAAGTTAATGAAATAGACTTACTGCTGAACAATATTAGATGTAAATTGCAATGCTAATGATTTCAACTTTGAATTTGTATTTTTTCCATACAAAGAATCAAATACAACCTATAATTTAATATAAATATCACACTATTAATATTATATAAGATTTCAATTATATAAATAATTGTTAACAATTATTTATAATATACCTGAATGCATGAAGGAATAATAAAACCTGATTTAGTTAATCGACAAAGATAATGTAATACTTTTAGTCGAATACGAGTACTAGCAGGTAATCGTTTCATTTCAGGTTTAATTTCCTTTTGTGTTGCTAAACCATCAGTACCTAAGAATAATGTATAAAGTGGTGCAGCTATTTGCATTGAGGACCAATCTAAAGAACTGAAACATATATATACAAATACTGAAACAAACAAAATTAAATACAAGAACTACAATAAAATTTTGTACATACCTTACAATTTTTTTCAATTCTAAATCTGCCATATTAGCAACACTAAATCTAGTATCTGCAGCTGCAACAACCAAATGTATAAAAATATCTGAGTCAGGAAAAAATCCACTAGAAATAAATTTAACAATTCCCAATTTGGTTTGTTCCAGCTGTTCAGCAGTAGGTGGATGTTCACCTATAACTCTCTTGAATGCATATTCACTTAATCCAGGTGGAACAGGAAATTGAGGCCAATCAACTGTTTGATTCAATTGCTGATTTTCACTTTGTCCTACCGATCTAATATTATATCAATGTTGTTTATCATATAAAATGTATAATAATTAAATTAATAATAGTACAACAATCCTGCTTACCCATAAGGTAACAATAGTACATCGAGCATAAAGTTGATCAATTGTTTTGATACATAAGGTTTATCTTGTAAACCAAGTAAAGATGTTCGCTTATCAGGGTCTGCAGGAATATTAATATGTCCTAAGGCTGGCATTATTATTAGCATTAAACTAAAAGAATTATATATACATATATATAATGAAACAGTGTAATTTTCTTTTTATCTATCACATGCATTAATAATTATATATTGACAAACCTATCTTGATGGGATAAAGGTTTTCCATCAATAGCATTTAATACACTGGGAATTAATTCTGCTTGCTTTTTCATTTCCATACGTGGATATCCCAATTTTATATATATAATTGTAAAATTCTGAAAATAATATTATACTCATTAGATATTATTTTATCATTAAAGAACACATATAAATAAAAATAACATACAATTACAAATGAACTAGCAGCTGGATCCTGATACTGCAACAATAATGCTTCAACTGGTAACTGCACTTGAGGTCTAGTTTTTACCCTTCTATTGATATGAATTAACAACTCCATTACTTTTTTTCTAACACCTTCCTGTGCACTGGACAATTTGAGCAATACCGGTGGTAGGAATTTACAAACAGATGCTTGTAATTGTTCATCTGTATCTGCTGATCCCAGCCGAAGGAAAACTCTTTCAAGCAAAACTTTAATCAAACAATATTAATTAATTACAGAAAATACTTAATTGATATATGTACATTTTATTAAACTTTATGAAAACACAATTAACATGATTCATAATCCATTGGATAATTTCTATAGTACTAATGATTATATATATACATATTTTTCAAATAAATTAAAAATTCAGTTTTATCAACTTTAAAATAAAATAATTTTATATATAATGTGTAACAAATTAAATAATTACCATATATAAAAACAATAATACAAAAAGAAAATATTTAATTTAATCATAAAGTAATAACACTATACAATAACGTAAATTTTGTCGAATATTTAAATGTGAAAATTATAAATAAAATCATAAATAAACACTGTATTGTAACACTAAACTTGATCTGTTTGACAGTTGAGAAGGCACGTGTTGAAATGAAGATGTAGCAGCTGACAAGGGTAAGGAGAGGGAGAGATGTGAATTGAGAAACTATTGAACAGAACCTTCACGGAAAATGATAGGTTTGAAGTTGCCTTTTTACAGGGCGGCATGACAATTGACTTTCTTTTTTACGTTAAAAAATGCTTTAAAATACTAATTTTGCTTGTTATAGTTGTCCATTTAAATAACCCAATGAATGACTTCCGAAATAATAAGGAACACAATGAAATTAATTCCTTATATACCGAATAAACCTAATTTTTTTCAGGACTACTCACTCAGCTCGTCCGTAGCTGCTGCCATTTTGAAATAGTGTATGAGAGAAAGCGGATGACATCGAGAAACGAGAAATGTCGCTGAATTTTGCAATTAATCGTTTTATGTCGAATCACTATCTATGTACTTTGACTAAACATATGCAAATTAATGTACTTCGTTTCACAACACAAAATACAATAACAAAATTTTGATCTTTTCGTTTATTTGTTTGATCAGTACAATGTACTTAATCTTATACGAATGCTTAAAAAATAAAATTATAAATGTAAGACGTCATCCTGAACAACACAATTATCTACAACTAATTATAGTCATCGTAATAATGGTTATTTTATTTTTTTATGTTTTTTTATAAATTACAAACTTTATTCAAAGAATGTTTATTATTTAATAACATTTAATATGGTTTTAAATTGAGGTTAACTATCGATTTAAGCTTTTATTTTTTATCTTACAAATTATTGCAGATAATTTTATTAAAAAAAGAATTTAAAACAAAAAATAGCCCTTTCTTAGTACTTTAATTTCTTTTCCTTTTTTTTTATATTTTTACAATAGTAAAATTAATCTATTTAAATAAAAATATTAATTTCTACATTTTTTAACTGTTTCAAAAGAAATAAAATAATATTATAATTTATAATATATTTATAAATATTATTACAATTATAAAATTGATAGAGGTATTACAAGATGACTTGGAATTCATAAGGTCTGGCATAGGATCTGAAACAACTGGATCCTTGTATACATTGGGACAGTTAGTCTGAAAGGAAATTTAACATTTTATTAAAAATTCAAAACTTGTTAAAAATTATATTCCATACTAAATATATAAACCTAAATATATTCTTACCCAAATAACAGCAGTTATAACTTGTACAACGAGTTCCTTAAGAATTTTTGCAGCTTCGATACCACATAACACGGCAGTTAATGTATAGTAACAATCAGATATAGCTTTAAATTGGCTAGGAATAAATTATGATATTTACACATGAAATAAAATATTATATATAAACGCAAATTGTTTATATACATACTCGCACAAGTCATGAATTTCCATATTTTCTGTCCAATCTGTTGGTCCTACACAGTCCAAATATTCATCATGGAGTTCTTGATAACATTTCATATATTTTCTGAATACTATTTCATTCAAATTTGTTTATTATTCTTTCATGTTATGTATACTTAATATTTACACTTCTTAGAGGACTTACTAGACTGATAATTTTCATATACACAAAGTTTACTGTTTAGTACTCTTAATCCTGCTATAAGTTGCATATATAAGTGATCTTCTGGCAAGGGTGTACATGCTTGCATTACATTATCAATTGAATCAAGACTTTCAACTATTTTCCTTTAAAATAGAAAAATAGATCATATATATCATCTTTTATTTACAAATATTTGTCATTTCATTAAGATCACATGGCCTACAAACCTACAAAAATATTCAATGTCCTTGTATGAAGCAATTAATAATATACTTTCTGGATTAATAACTTGTAGTTTAGCCAGGTAAAATAATATCTGGTCCTCATCGCATTTAACTTTTTTATCTAATGCTAATGTGCAATAAATATATTTTAGGTTATCAAACAATAAAATCTTACTAATAAATTAAAAACTATTTACTTTTATGTATAACAATTTTTGTATGAGAAGAATAACTAGTTTCTTCATATTCAATAGTACTGCCTAATTGTGAATAATCAAATTCAGGATCCATGTTATAATCCTCATATATTTCAGTTTGAGCATAGTATTCTGCAATAAAAATTATAAAAATAAAATAAACAGCAAATAATATATGCCAATGTACAATTTCCATGTAATATTTTTCGTTTAATTGTCCTCATTCAAATTCTCGTTGACAAAAGATTAAATTAAAAATTACCGCCACATTATGATATTTCTTTGAAGTTGTCAAGCTTATATTTTAATTTTTATTTAAATATCGATGTATATACTCTTAAACATATGCGCACACATATAACACACACTTTTTATCTTTTTATAAAATTTATATCATAATTACAATTATACATTAAAAATATATTGATTCTTGCATTTTTACACATACATGAATGCATGATAAATGTTTTATATGTTTTCATGGTTATATAAGTATTTTTTGTAAAAATTATGTTTCATTATATGTATGTTTGGAATGTGAAATGCCAATAATACAAATTTCAAATTTAGTCACGTGAAGTTGCCGCAACATGCAACCAATGAAAAAAGCCGAATTTTTCGTATAAAGTCCTTCTATCGTCTGCTAGGTCCGTATTTTTAAGATGAACCACGTTTCTATTTCGTGACCTTCAAGATCTGTATATCAAAATAAAGGTCAAATTAAATCTTTTTTATTTCGACGTAAATTATTAATGATCAGGTGAATTATGTGTATTATCGTTAATTATAAGTTATTTGAGTAATATTATTTCGCTTGTTTATTTACGATTTTTAAATATTTTTAAATGATGTTGAATGTCATGACCGACCTTGTGCTTATTTAGTTGTTTGTTTCGTTTGAATTGGCTTTTAGTGATATTCTTAGCTGACATGAAAATGGTATCATTTAAATGAAATTATCTTGTTAAGTCATAAAAATACTAATCCGAATGTATATGTGCGTATATAGACATACATTTTAAAATAGTATATGTGTCTATTAAGTATAGAACTTTAATCACTTGTTGCTTTTACTTTCTGTTAAATTCTTGGGCAACATAAGTGATTATATTAATTGGATTGAAATTAATAAGAAAAAAAAATAATTTTTATTTTTTTATTAATAATTTTTGTGTTTTTAAAATAAAATAACTAAATAATAAATGGATTTTCTTATGTCAGGTATAGTAAAAAATTATATTTATTTTTATTTAGATTATTTTATGGTATTATAGACAAAAGCAAGAACATATATTATATTAAAAACTAAATATTACATATTCAAGTATTTATTTTATATATATCTTTTATATATATATTTTTAAAATTTTATAATCGAATTATGTTTAAGCATTATTATATAAATTATAAAACATTAACAATGTTTATCAGTATTATATTCATTAATTTACTACTATATACTTGTTATGTTTCTTATCTTTATTTTTATAAGAAATAAACATGTAAAATATATTTTTATAAGAAGTAAAATGTTTACTATTTATCACTTTTATTGTATATTCTTTCTGATGTTGCAAATTTGCATATTTTCTTTGAGTTACAGATATTATGTATGTAAATATATATTATGGATGATTACTACAACATATCTGTTATAGGTAATGCAATGTGAAAATCCTCTACTATTCTAAAGCATAGTAAAAACAACATTGCAGCTGATTAATAAAGACTCATTTATGTACAGATCTTATGTAAAGCTATAGTTATAACTTAAATAATCTATTTATTTTTAACAATGGATTCAATGCTTGCAATAAAGCATTTTTTTGGAAATGCAGTACAAATGCTTATGAGGAAATTTAAGAGCTTTTTACAACATCTATGTAAATGCCGCTATTTGAGGTTTCTCTTGTCTTGTGTAAGTTTTGACATACATGATATAGTGTGTGGATGTAAAAATATCATCAATATTTATCAAATTCTTTTATATCTGATATAAAATTATTGTTATGTTTTTAATAACAACAATCTTTTTAAGTGCGATTATTACTTTAAAAATTAACAAATCTTATGGCAGGAAGTATTTCTCTTATCCATCCACTAGATCATAGAGTTGTAATCCAAGTATGTAGAGTAAGAATAGCTTCAAGCTTTATGTATGTTCATGCAGCAGAACTGTGTAATGTAATACCATGCGTTTTGCACGCTCTGTAGCTTCTTTGTGCCAATAACTTATATTAAGGCTCATGTCAGTCAAATGCTTGTCTATTTACTACGTTTAACTTGTAAGTACTAATCCTCTAGGTAAACATTTTCTTCATAAATACATTTTGTGGAAGCACTGAATTTATAATATATATATAAAGTATTTTTGATTGTGTTTCTTAACTTATTTTGTATTATACTTCTAATAATAAACATAAAAACATATTTCTAATAATAAAACATTCGTTGGAAGTAAATTTGTGTAGCAATAAATATTTGTGCTGTGTTATAATATAAAATAGTGTAATATTGTGTGGAAATGGGCAATTGCTATTAGTGAAGCTTTATTACACCAAATAATCTTTTATTTGTTTTACTAATAATTGTAATTATTTTTGAGATTTAATACTATTTTTAGGCAATAGATAAAAATATGACTGAACGTGGTCCATCTGCAGAGAGCCAGGACTCTCAACAAGTAAGAGTCTTGACTCTAAATAAAGGAGAACATCTTGATGGAATTTTATATAGACTTAAAAAAGGTATATATTTAATATAATTAAAGAATAATCTTATTATTTTTTATTTTGAAATTGAAACTAATTAATTTTTATTTAGGATGGAAAGTGGAATTCAAGCTTGGAGCTTCTCTTCTTGGGAAGACACTTGATGTTTTTACTAATCATCCATTATCAAATGATCAGAAATTTGAAAGACACACATATTACCAGTTACCTTGGATAAATGATTCCGCTAATTTACTTCTAACTTTACCCGGTTCCTTTCATTATTATGTTATGGATTCTGGGTAAGATTTTAATATGCAGATGATTATTTCATAATTTTTATAAACTGTTAATAGTACTGAAAATAATAAATAAAACTGCCATAGTATAATAAATAAATTGTAAATAGTACTGAAATACTATATTAATAAATTTGTTTATAGTACTGAATCAAAAATAAAAGCCATTGCTTCTGGATATTTGATGGTGGATCCTGAATTGAAAGTTGGTGAACGTGGAGAATTATTACCATTAGATTGTATTCAATGTCAAACTGTACTGGCAAAAAGTTTAGGACCCTTTTCCACTTGGGAAAATAAATTACTAGTGGCTCGTAACTCTGGATATAATGTTATACATTTTACACCAATTCAGGTAATTGATATCTTTTATTAAACTTTATTCAATATATAACATCTATAAAAATATGTATATTATAGGAATTAGGATTGTCTAAATCATCCTACAGTTTAAGTGATCAATTAAAATTGAATCCTCTCTTCAATGATGGAGACACAGTAATTACTTTTGACGATATTGATGAATTTATAAATAAAATTCGTAATGAATGGAAAGTAAGTTATATTTATAATCCAAAAGAGTTCCTAACACATAACTATATTTCTATATATCACTTTAATTAATTATAATTCTGTGTTATAGATGTTAAGTATATGTGATGTTGTTTTAAATCATACAGCAAATGAAAGTCCCTTCTTAGTCTCTCATCCAGAATGTACATACAACTGTCTTAACAGTCCTCATTTACGTCCTGCATACATTTTAGACGCTGCTTTATTTGAATTAACAATTCAGGTTGCTTCTGGAGAGTGGGAATTTAAAGGTATTCCTACAGTAGTTGAAACTGAGGATCATTTAAATGTAAGTATTGTATCTTTGTTAATATTTGAGTATTAATTAATTATAAATTTTTTTCTAAAGATACAATATCTTTAAAAAAAATTGATTAAATATAGGATTTAAATGTACAACTGCATTAATTTCTCTAATTTTCAGTCTATTCGTCATGCTCTGCATTCATATTTTTTACCACTTGTAAAAATTCATGAATTGTATATATTGGATATTAATGAAACAATAGCAGAATTTTTAAATTTAGCACGAACTCAAATCCCTCAAGATGTTAATGAATTACCAACAGAAGACATATCAGTAATAAAAGATCCTAAATTTCGTAGATTAAAAGCAACTATAGACATGCCACTTGCTCTTAAAAAATATAATACATATAGGTAGTAATTGTATTTTTTAATATACCGTAATTAATATTTAAAATAATATTATTTAATTCAAGAAACAAATTTGTTTCATAGAGCTGATAGTTTTGATGAGGAAACTCGCTTGAAACGTTGTGCAGAAGATCTTAGAAAAAAATTACAAGAACTTAATGATGTAATTATAAATGAAATTCAAAATCATTTGAATGCAGCTGTTGAAAATACAGTTGCAGGTATACGATATTTTAGAGTGCAGGCAGATGGACCCAGGCTTAAGGAAATTAGTGAAAGAAACCCGCTTGTACCTCGGTAATTTCAGAGTAAAAAACATAATAAAGTAAATATAAATGAAATAAAACAATATTGTTATAATGAATTCTATTTTATAGATATTTTACTGATTATGGAACTCCTAAATCATTAGTTGAAAGAGAAGCAACAATGTTTTCAGAGGCTGGTTGTTATCTGATGGTTCATAATGGATGGGTTATGAATGGTGATCCTTTAAAGAATTTTGCTGATCCTGATTCAAATATCTATATTCGAAGAGAACTTATCGCATGGGGTGATAGCGTAAAGCTTAGGTAATGAAGTACATTGTATTATTAATTGTTTCATTTTTGAATATGTTTTTAAATATTAATTATTATCGCAGATATGGTGAAAAACCAGAGGATTCTCCTTTCTTGTGGGATCATATGACAAAATATGTAGAGCAAACTGCCAAAATTTTTGATGGTATACGTCTTGATAACTGTCATTCTACACCTATTCCTATTGCTGAGGTATATCAATATTTTCATTTTTTGTTTTATTTTTTTTATTTTTTAATAAAAAATTAGTTCGAGTTTATTGATTATAAAATATTAAATTTTTGTCTAGCACATGTTAGACGCTGCTCGTCAGATTCGTCCTGATTTGTATGTAGTTGCAGAACTATTTACGAATTCTGATCAAAAAGATAACATTTTTGTTAATCGTCTTGGCATTACATCTTTGATCAGAGGTATGATAATATTAAATTAGAAGAAATATTTTAAATATTTTTCTTTTTTATGTTTTTTATAAATTGAATTATACTCATATATATAATGTAGAGGCAATGTCTGCATGGGACAGTCATGAGGAAGGACGATTAGTTTACCGATATGGAGGAGAACCCGTTGGAGCTTTTTTGCCATCACGTAAACGACCGTTAGTACCATCTATAGCTCATGCTCTTTTCTTGGATCAAACTCATGATAATCCTAGTCCAATCGAAAAACGAAGTGTTTTTGATTTACTTCCAAGTACTGGACTTGTATCAATGGCATGTTGTGCTAGTGGAAGCAATCGAGGATATGATGAATTAGTACCGCATCATGTAAGTCTTCTAAATTTGCTAGGAAGTGCAATAAACAATAACAGAAACAAAATTTATATATTATTGAATGAATTACAAAATTATAGATTCATGTTGTTGATGAAACAAGACAATATGCATCATGGACAGATGATGATAATTTGGCAGATGGTATAAAATTTGTAAATCATCAAAACGGTATAATTATAGCTAAAAGGGCTTTGAACGAACTACATTATACTCTTGGCAAAGAGAAATTTTCCCAAGTGAGTATATTTATATAATATCTCATAAAATCATATTAAAATTATTATTCATTATTTTACTAACTTATTTTACATTTTTATAGGTATTTGTTGATCAAATGGATACTGATGTAGTTGCAGTAACAAGGCACTCACCTTCTACTCATGACAGTGTCGTTTTAGTTGCCTTTACAGCATTCAAACATCCTGACCCTAATGCTAATGATTTGAGAAGATATATAAAGCCATTAAGAGTAGAAGGTGTTGTAGAAGAAATCATTTTGGAAGCTTCATTATCACACAGTGGAACAAAGTAAAACATTTTATTTTATTATATAATGAAATTATATTAATTAATTTATTTTATAATATAATGAAAATATAATATATAACATATATACATATATATATATATATATATATATATATATATATATATATTTATATATTAAATATAATGTGAGTAATAATAATGTTATATTCTAGAAATGGTACATCTCCATTTCTTTATCCGCAAAAGTTTGTTAAAGATGAAAATATCATAAATGGAATGTCTGAATATGTTATCAATTTAAAAGAACATATTCAGATTTGTGATTCTACTATGTTAGAAAAAGTTGATTCAGGAGATCCTAAAATAACACAGCTTAACTTTATCAATTTTATACCTGGTTCTGTCATTGCTATTCGGTAAGAAATTGTAAAACTTACTTTATTATATATATATTTATATTTTATAATTGTAACATTATTATAGGGTATCTCTTCATGCTAATATAAAGCCTGCTCTGGCCAAACTTCAAAACACTATTTCTTTAATCACATCAAACAAAAGCTCAGACTTGCGAGTTATTGTATCTCGCATGGATCTTGTAGATTTAAATAAAGCCATCTATAGATGTGATCAAGAAGAACGTGATGAAACTTCAAATAAATTTGGGGTATATGACATACCTGGTTATGGACCTTTAGTCTATGCAGGATTACAAGGTAAATTAATATAATAAATTTTGTATGTAAAATATAATGAATGAATATAATATATTTACATTTTTCTGCATTTTCGATTAGGTGTTATGTCTGTGTTAGCAGATATTCGACCAAACAATGATCTTGGTCATCCTTTATGTGCTAATTTAAGACAGGGAAATTGGTTGATGGGTAAAAATATTATCATATTTTGAATTATTATAATATTTATAACATATAAATCATCTATATTTTCATAAATGCAAATCATTACTTATATTTTATATTACATTAAACAGATTATATTTGGCAACGACTTAAGGAAGATCATGGCACTAAGGCTCTTGGAGAATGGTTGGAGGAAGTAGCTGAACCATTTAAATTAATTCCCCGTTATTTAGTACCAAGCTATTTTGATGTAGTTGTTACTAATGTTTACATAACATTATTAGAACAATGTTATGCTTTAATGTCAAGGTATCTATGTTTATGTTATTGCATTAAAAAAATTAACTTTTATTAAAATAATATTTTAGTTAAAAACTATTACATAATTTTGATTATAGTTTTGTGAAGAATGGTTCTACTTTTATTAAAATACTATCTTTAGTCTCAGTACAAATGGGAGGTATAGTAAAATCAGCCCAATTACCAGACTTATCGCCAAATTTAGATCCTCCTAAGCCAAAAGTGATACAATATAATGGAGAAACAGAACAACTATGTTTGACATTATCAGCAGGTCTACCACATTTTACAGTAGGATACATGAGAAATTGGGGTAGAGATACATTTATTGCTTTAAGAGGTTTACTCCTTTTAACGGGTAGACATCAAGAAGCTAGATTCATAATCCTAGGTTTTGCTGGTACGTTACGACATGGTTTAATGCCAAATCTTTTAGATAAAGGAAAAAATTCAAGGTAAAATATATAGATAATCATTTATTTGAAAATGTTGAGATAAATACATATTTAATGTTTCTATTGTATGTAAGGTATAATTGTCGCGATGCCTTGTGGTGGTGGTTATATACTATTCAATGTTATATTCAAGAAGTTCCGAATGGTTTAAAAATTCTATCTGATAAAATTTCAAGACTCTTTCCCAGTGATGATTCTCCTTCATTACCAGCAGGACAAGTTGTATGTTGTTACTTTTAAAATATCTTTTATATATTTCAAAAAAACATTAATATAATATGATCAGTAAAACATGACTTAAATACATGTATATATATATATATATGTTGCAGGACCAACCTTTATATGATGTTATACAAGAGGCACTTATGGTACATTTTCAAGGACTTTGCTTCAGAGAAAGAAATGCTGGAAAACAAATTGATGAGCACATGACTGATAGAGGATTTAATAATCAAATTGGTGTGCATCCAGAAACAGGTTTTGTTTTTGGAGGTAATGATGCTAATTGTGGAACATGGATGGATAAAATGGGATCATCTGAAAAAGCTGGTAACAAAGGAAAACCTGCTACACCAAGAGATGGCTCAGCTATAGAAATAATTGGTCTTAGTAAAAGTATTTTGAGTTTTCTAGCTGAACTATATAAGCAAAATCTTTTCCCTTATGGCAGTGTTCAAAGGAAAAATCGTGATGGTAGGAATAAATATACAGTTTCATAAGTAGGATCTATAAGATATTATATTTTTTAATATATATTAAATAATATTTTATTTATATTATATAATAGGATCTGTAGTAACTTGGAGTTATAAACAATGGGCAGATAAAATATCAGCAAATTTTGAAAAATATTTTTACATAAATGAAGTGCCCACAGAAGGTGAATTAAAACCTGAATTAATTCATCGCCGTGGCATATTTAAGGATAGTCATGGAGCCACACAGGAATGGGCAGATTATCAATTACGTCCTAATTTTCCAATTACTATGATAGTTGTAAATATTTTTTGTTTTATCTTGAATCAGATAAGAAAGATACAATTTTTATTATACATGTTAAATTAATAAACTCATTATTCTAAAGGCTCCAGAATTGTTTAATCCACATCATGCATGGACAGCATTGAAGAAAGTCGAAGAAATTTTATTAGGACCATTAGGAATGAAAACATTAGATCCTGCAGATTGGGCATATAATGGTTATTATGATAATTCAAATGATTCTAATGATACTAAACTTGCACATGGATGGAATTATCATCAAGGACCAGTAAGTTAACTAGCATTATTAGTAGAATCTTTTATATTATATTCTTAGTATTTTTGAAAGAGTATACGAAATATTGCTTTTTAGGAATGGATTTGGCCAATGGGTTATTTTCTTAGAGCTCGTTTATATTTTGCCCCATTAGTTGGGGGTGTAGATGAATTGCGTCGCACGATTGAATCAACTGAAATTATTATTTCACGACATTTTGTCGAAGCATCTACAAATCATTGGCGTGGTCTTCCTGAACTTACTAATAAGGATGGAGAATATTGTAGAGATAGTTGTCGAACACAAGCATGGAGTGCTTCATCTATACTAGAGGTCTTTTTACATAATCATATATATTTATTATCAAAAAAACTTAATTTTTTTATAAAAATATCTTTTACAGGTTCTCCATGATTTAGATAAAATCAAACAAAAATTACAATCTGAAAATCAAGATTCAATAAATTGATATAATTTTGCGTGTGTTCACCACCGCCGGCTACACTTAGAATGTTTAAACTTAGAAAAAAAAAGTAGAATTAGAAAAAAAACTGATCACGAAAAATTACATATTCTTGAGAAGGTAATAGTAACACAATGCACGGAGACACACGCATATAATAAACAGCACGTTAATTTAAAAAACGCACTGCCATGCAGCACTATAACAACTTTCCCTGTAGTTGATGAAGTTTTTTCGTCAGAATCTAAAAATATAGTAATAGGAGATAATATAGAAAGTAATGATGGATCAAAAGTAAGAAAACAATATAATTCTAATTCTGAGAATGGTTTGGAAACAATTGAAACTTTATTTAATGCAACAGAAATGTCTATATCTCGTGACGCGGATGTTACTTATAAAACTGCACAATTCGTTCGTGAAAATGAAATATCTGCAAATTATTCTCAAAAATATTTCAACGCAAATAAGAGCATAAATGTAGATAAAACTGATATAAAATCTTCATCGCCAAGTGATCATGTTTATGAAGAAGTTGGAAGAATTAAAAAGCCACAATACTGGCCTGAATTTGATATTTTAGATTATTATGAGAAATATAGTCCTACAACGGCAAAGACTTTAATAAATACTCTTCTTTTACCAAAACAAAGAATATGTAAAGAATGTGCCAGTTCAAAATATAGTCCAGTATACAGTGATCAATACATATACAAGAAAAAACCTTTATATGCTAAAGAAGTTATTCTTCATCATCTGAATGATATATATTATTTTAAATATTCTTTACATGAAATGAAACGTGATACATATTTTTCAGAAGACAATAATATTCAAGACTGTATGCCATTTTATAATTATTCTAAAACAACAAAATCAGGCATATTTTACTTATGTGGCCCACCAAAAGATATATTTGATCTTAAAACTACATTGGATCCAGAGATTATTATAGTATCTAGTACTGTTAATTTAGTCAATGATGTAGTAAATACACAATTATATCATCGTTATATAAATGATAGATATACACGAATATCCAATAATGGATACATACCCATGACTTTTGAAGTAAACCATGACAGCATCCTTAGCACCATAAAAAACATAGGATATGATACAGATTTACAAAATTGGATAAATTATCGTAATAATGTTTTGCAATCATGCACTTCAAAACAAGATGAATTAACATTGCCTGAACACCATCCAAATAGATCAAGTCTATTACTATTAGAACCGTTATTATTAATGCCAGATTTGACAAGTCCTAGACAAAGGCAAAATAAGAATCGTATCTCACATACAGAAAATATGAAAATAATCAAAATAATTATTGCTTATACTTTATCGTTTTTTATATTAGCTATTATTACGTTCTATATAGTATATTTCACGTAGATATTAAATATTACTTGCAATAATATAGAAAAAAAAAGAAAAAAATATTGGGAGATTTTTATGAATTAAATGCAAATTTATAATTTTATCATATGTTAATTGTTATGTTTTGTTAAATTTATTATAGTTTTAATGTAATTAAACTTGTTTACATGCTTCTTATACAAAAATTTATTATACACTTGCTTTGATAATTAGTCATGTGAATGTGTGATTATGCTCACACTATTCCTATTCTATGTGGCATTGTAAGAAAATTAAATAAACTAAAATACAAATCATATTTTTATTTAATTATATTACTTATTAAGTTTCCTTAATTTTCTTCTTAAATATCTAACTAAAGGTATAACAAATTAGGACTGTTTTACTCTACAATCTACACATATTTTTATTATTGTTAAAAGTAAATAACTATACATAATAGCAGGTAAATGCAAGCTTTTTTATCATACTATTATATTATTACAAAACACAATTTTCATGGTAGCAAAATGTTATCCTTTTTAGCTATAATCAATTAATAAATTATGAATTACAATAGTCCAATATAAATTTGATTACATTTGCTATAATTAATTAATTTTTATGTATTTTAAATATTTATTTTAAATATCATCAAACAATCCTTTAGGTGCAGGTCCTACACGGTTTGTATTTGTTGAAAATGATCTTGCATTATCTGAATGTACATCATACAAATTATCAGTTTGATAATTACGTTCAAAGTGACTATTTGCACCATATGAATTTATTTCAGAAGTTGTACCAACATAGTAATCTGTTGAATCGAAATCACGTAATAAACCAGCCCCTGCTGATTCCACAGATTCATCTCTTTTTAAAGAACGTACTAAAATAAATGTAAATAGAAAAAATAAATCATATGAAGAATTTTTCTATATTGACATTTAACATTTATATTGTACAATAGTTATAATTACCTGTATCCATATTCTGTCTAGATGATCTGTAACGAGAAGAATTTCCAGTAATACTGAAACGTTCTTGGAATTCACGTCTTCTATACATAGAATCTTCCGCTCTTTGTCGCTTACGTCTTTCTGCATAAAAATAAAATATCTCTATTAAATTATTAAACTATTACTTAATTACTTAATACTAAATTATTACTTAATTTATATCTAAGAATAAGAATAAAAATAAGAATAAGAACTGGAACAAAAATTTACCTCGTATAATAAGTTCTCTTCCTTCTTCTACGAGATCTGTGGTAAATTCGTCATCATCAAGAAATTGTTGAAATCCTAACATTGAAAGTAATCTACTTCCTAAACTGAAATACGTTGCCAAACAAAATCCTAATATTGCCATTGGAAAATAGATATTAAATCCATCAGATATTATGGATATTACATCCATATGACCCATTATCTATAAAGATATAAGAAAATAATATAGATATTATTATGATGTATATTTATTATTACGATTAGATCTATTTACCTGAGTATAATGTGTTTCTAAAATATGCGTTTTTATAATATGAGAATCCATATGAATAAGTCCCAAAAAGTTAAGACACATAGGTGGTGTTAAGCGACATAACATCATGCCACTAAATATTAAACTATACTCATTCGTTTGATGGTGTGGTGCCAGATAATATAAATTTAAAACACGAATTTTTAAAACTGTTGAATAAGCACAATAGCAAAGATAAGCAATGATGAGTGTAGATAATACCTAACATAAGAAAATTATTTATATTATCATCCATTACAAAGAAGAATTTCATTATAAAAAATAAATAAGATTATTTACCTCTATTGTAAAGTAATCATAATTTTCTTTAGCTATATTAACAAATTGTGCAAATAATGACAGAACAGGTGATTTATTAAAAAATGTTACTTCTGACCATACAACAGCTGCAGATAAACAAGCAGCACAAATAGCAGCAATCTTCTTAACATAACTTTTAATAATACATTTCCAATACCATTCTGTAATTATATTTAAAATTTTATATCAAAATTATATATAAAATTTTATATGTAAATGTTTTCATATTGAAGTATTAAAATTTTATATATTATGGATATAAGATATTAAATGTATCAATTTACTAGATTTTATATTCCTTACCAATAACTGGATTGTAAATTATTCGAAGAGGGAATGATCGATGTACAGGAAATGTTGGTTTAAATCTTCTCTCATGACTGACTTGGTTTTTTTCTACATCTTCCAAATGAAAGATTTTATCCACTGTAATGCCCCACAAAGTCTCTACACGTTGCAGTGTTTGTAAAGCTTTAATAGTCTGAAGGAAATGAACATCATTTATAAAAATATATGTTTTTATATGTATTAATATATGCATAAAAAAAGATAATACAAAACCTCTCTATGCAATCGAATTAAAGATTTTTCTGAGGGAGTATCAGTTGGTGTATCATCTGGTAACTGTCTTCTATTCATTCTATCTTTTAGTTCAGCAGGTATTTTTTGAAAAATTGTTTCCAGATTAGAATGATATGGGTGCCCTGGTCCAATAGATATTGTGGCAACTTGCAAGGACTAGAAAAAAAATTCTTTTCTGTGATATTATTGTAATTTCTTAAAATATTTATTATAATTCATTATAGGCAAAAAATATACCTCAAGTATGTCATCTACTGTTTCTTCTGCCTCACATTTATCTGAACTTAATTTAGCTATCTTAAAATAGCTATAATGTAAAGTATATCCAGGTTTACTAGTATTCCATAATCCACGTGGTACTTCTACAAGTGCATATCCCAAAAGTAATACTAATAAAAATAAACCCCATGTATTTGATGCAGAGGAAGCAATAGCTTTTAACTTTTGGCTAAAAATATAAATTTAAGATTATAACATCAAAAACTTTTTTAGTAAAGATTCTAGTGCGAATGCATTCCTTACCCATCAAGATATAATCCAGGCTTTAATGCAATGTATATTAATAAGATACCACAGATGAATAAGTAACTTCCATAATAAATCGCGTTATCAATAAGTGCAGATTTTAGCTTTCCTTGTACTGTAAAATCACCTGCTTTTATATAAGATTGCATTAAAGGAAGTATTAACCATGTTAAACATTGTGATGTCCAATAGACAATCTTCCATAATTTTGGGAATACATGTTCTGGTATGTTTGGTAAAGGATCTTTGCATGTATGAAATGGAGCATTTGCAGTATTATTTGCATTTTCATTACTTGAGTTATGTATGTACTGTTCCATACATTGTCTAAAAACAGTCTGAACAAGACAATTTTATTTATTATTTTTATTAGAAACTAATGCATGATTAATACAAATTATCATATCTATTATATTTCAATATAAAAATCCAATATATATATCCCTTACCGAAGAAACATCTAATGGTAATATAAATACTATCAACAGTGAAAAGTACCATGCAATAAGCACTGAGATTGTAACAATAATATGCTGTCTATACACATTTCCATATTTATATAATAGAGTTGCAGCTAGATAGAAAGCTATAGCAATCTCTATCAAAAATTGGTCAAGAAACATTTTTGTATTATATTATTTATATTTATTTGTATTATACAACAGCTAATGCTGTACATGCCTGCTAAGGCATTAATATTCTATTTATCTTGATCTGGTTTGTTACTTATTTCTTGACTTTCTTTCAACTTTTGTTCTGCTTCTTTCTGCATTCTTTCTAATTTCTCCAAGGTGACAGATTTTAAAGGTATTACTTTTGGTTTACAAAGTATATAGTCTGTAGTTTCCTCTTGATATAACAGCCCTTGCTTAGGAATAATTATATCAACTTGTTCAGCAATTTCATCAACAGATTCTGACATTTTTCTTTGAATTTCATGAATTTTACAAAAAGTAGTTTTCAAATGTTCCACAAATTATTTAAATAAAGCGAAAACAAAATTTGTTAACATAAAATAAAATGTCACATAGCATTTACACAAGAAGTGCAAAATAATTACTTTATAATCATATTTTATAAACAGTTTAATTTTAAAAAGTCTACATATTTAAAAACCATTAATTTATATAAGACATTAAAGTAAAATATAAAATCATGACACGAAAAAATAATAAAAGTTCACAAACTCAAATAATTCACGAATCACTGTATGTGAACTCGGATTAAAATAATATCGATACAGATACTGCTCGAAGAATTTATTTTTGTTTTTATATACTTTTGTCACTTTAAAATATAAATATATCACATTTTATTACGTTAATATCAATCACAAATGCATATACTGCATAATAAAGAATATCGACGTCACAATACGTCACATATGCTCTGAATGGTTCGCAATAACTATACCTCGTGTACGAACGCATGCGCAAATACAAATATGCCTTTGGAACAAAAAGAAAGAAAAAGAGCAAAGGTCACAAATTGTAGTCGTTATAAAGTATTTTTTTTAAGAAATAATGGAGTTAAATACATTTAGTACAAAAATATATACACATTTTATATTATAAAAAGTATCAATACAACTCAGTCTTATACTCTATTGTATATATTTTTAATACACAAAAATATTTATTTGAAATGCAATCACATTTAAAAATATATGAAAAATTAGATTTTTTCATATTTTCAGTTTTCTTTTTCTCTCTCTCTCTCTCTCTCTCTCTCTCTCATTTTTTTTTTCTTTTTTTTTTAATAATATACTCATTCCACAACGATAGCAATAAGTATATTCGTAATGGAATGTACATTTCAAATTATCAAAATTATTACTTTATAAAAAAACACTTATAGATATATTTTATACAATCATTACTAATTAACCGTCAATTATTAAAGAAGTTAATAATAAAAATATATATACGTCATACTTATTTAAATATTTACAATATTCATATTGCATTAATAAAGAAATAATAGAGATTTAAATACAAAAACAAACCATATTAGTATTATAAAATGCATATATAAAAGTCAAAATATTAATAATGATAATTAGTAGAAATTAAATATTCTTATTATTCATTCTACAAGAATTTAACAAATCCTCGTTCATAAAGAAGATAAATTTAACCAGCCTTTTCATGGTTATATTTTGACGGTGTAGAACAAGCAAAGTGTTTAAAATTTTCTTTCCAATCAGAAAGTGGAATTTCATCGTCAGATATTAAAAACTGTTCATTGTAATAAAATTTCTGTTTAACTGAACTACTTTCCATTAGATTTGTTGTACTATTCATGGAATAAGTTTGATATCCAGTGTCTTGAACTATATTAGAAGCACTTTGTCTCTCAGACATTCCCAAAAATATATTAGTTTTGTGCGAAGTGCAATTCTCCAATTTATAAGTTTGACTTAAATCAGACAAATGTTTCATCTCATTAATATTATTATGATATTTATCTTTATCTTTAATCATTTCATTTTTTGCATTGTCTTTGATTAAAGATGTAGAATTTTCCATTACTGAATTCATTTCTACAGATATGTCTGTTTTCATGTTCTCATGACCATTATTTGATGGATTTAAATTTTCTTTGTTTATGTCTGAGTTATGTGAAAATAAAACTATATCTAAAAACAATTTATAAACCATTGATTGTATATGGTAATTATGTTTTTAATATATAATCTCTTATAATATTTTTTATAAGAAATTTACCTGATACTTCATTATTTTCAGAAACTTTAATATTTTCTGTAGACATCTCTATGCTTTGACTAAAATCTAATTTTACTGCTGAACGGGAGCGAGTTTTCATATTTTCTACTGATGTATTCCTTATATCAGGTATAGAAGATATATTAGGTGATAGATTTTCAGAATTTTGTATAGGTGTTCCATGACGCTGCATCTTACGTGAAAGTTTCTATGAATAAAAAATTTAACTTTATATATTATATTTTGTAATGATTTTTTTCTGTATAGAGAAGTTATAAGAAAAGTACAATGTTTAAATAATTGTAAGAAATATACTGTTAGAAATTTAAATTACCCTTAATGGTGTGCCACATATAAACATTCCGCTTTCTGGAGGACTCTTACAGAATGTTAAAGAAGTGTTCATTTTGATTGGTGAAACTAGCAAAGAACTTTGCTCTTCATCTTCAAAACACTCAGTGTGATTGAAGAATAATTTTCTCCTTAATGAACTTGTACTTAAATTTGCATCATCACTATCTACATTTTGTTCCTAATTTTGCATACAAAATATTCGTGTAAATTATAGAACAGATGTTTTAACATAGAAACAAGATAAAATATATAAAAATATCTATTTCACTCTTAAATATCAATATACCTCGTTAAACGTAAAATAAGGTTTTAAAGCTTCTTCAACATTTTGAGGCAATTTTGGAGGAAGAGATAAAATTGTTTGGCATGTACCTAAAAATAATCAAATAATTATGTTGAAATGAATATTATTTATTTATATTTAATACCATCTTTTTTGGTTGTTTTAAAAGAATCTTTAATTATATTTGATTTATCAGTAAGCCGTTTAGGAGTATCCATTTTAATGTCTACTTTATATTCTTTTCTTTTAGATTCCCATGGGCTTGGTATTATTTCATTTGTCATAAAAAATTTATCAATTGCCGCCTGAGCCTTTAGTTCAATGTCTGGATCAACATTGTGTATTTGTTCTATAGGAAATTCTTCTATTTCTGCTGGTTTTATTAGAGCTAATTCCTCTACGCTCCATGCAAATTCAGGTGATTGTTGGGAATTAGAAATCTTTAGAATAAGAAATAATATAATTTATATTATTATAGATAGCCTACCACTAACATGATTAATCTTCTTATATAATAAACATCTTTTATCACCTTATTAAAAACAGTTGGACTGATAACAGACATGTGCAATCTATTTGTCAAATCATTTTCAAATGGATTCCTTGCAATGAACTTCGTTAATCCTGATGGTGGTGTTATATGATTTGGTAAATTTGTAAAACGACCTGCATTCTTTTGATACATTGTTTGTTTATATTTATTTTCATTTTGTTTGATTGGAGATTCGTATATTCTCTTACTATTTATTAGAGTACCATCATATTTAATTTTGTTTGGTGTTGATAGCTTTGACTGACTCATTTCACTAAAATTGTTTTTAACTGTGCAAACGTCTACGTAATTTTCCGTAATAAAGAAAAAGAAAGACATAAAACATTAAATTTAACTCATAAAAAATTGAAGTCTATCAACGAAGAATTGAATTCAACTAATGCACACAATTGCTACTAATTGTTACTAGTTGAACGTCAAATAAACTTTATATTTATAACAACAAATTCATAATCTTTATATGATGTTAATCAAATAAAAAAAGTGAATTATACTATGAAACATTATAGAAGACACAGTTTTTAAGGAACAGTAAGGATCAGTGAACGAAATAAGTTATATGAAATAATGGCACATATAAATAAAATGAATTCTAATATGCATTTGTCAATTTAAGTTAACGATTATTACGTTTTAATTATGTTTGATAATTATTAAACTTAATCAAATTTTTTTTTTTATATATTCTCCAAGTATTTAACAACAATATATGAATTATTTGAAAACCACCACGAATCTGTTTTCTCGTTTGAAATTCACCAATAAACTGCAGCATAGTAAATAAAGGTATTCATGGATTAGTGCATTTTGAAGTAACTAGGGTTAAATGTAACTGACTTTAAAATGTTGTCTAATCAAAGAGTTTCATTTTAATATATATGGTATTTTTAATAAATTAGCATCTTCATTCTTTAATTAAATATGATAATCTTAAGTAATAAAAATTCTATTTTCGTACGCGCATTTTTTTAATGACATAATTTAAAAACGTTATAACTTTACTGCAGTATTATTCTTTTATCACTAGAATTAATTTATTGTTTATCGGTATTATAACATATTATTTTAAATGATTCATTAATTTTTAAATGTTGTATTAATACATTAATTATTCTTTTTATTCTATATTGAGTAATTATGAATTTGTCGATTAATATTTTAAAAGAAAAAAATATACACACACACACACATACATATATAGGGAAGATTTTTATTCGTACTATCTGTTTAGAAACTTGCATCTTAGTACGTATCATACGGATAAATATAATGACCGATTCTGCGCCAACCGCATGGTATATAGCGTAATTTGTGCATTGCATATTTTTAAATATAATGCATTAAATAAATAACTATTTTGATTGCGATGTAAAATTATCCTTCACAAAATACATTAGCTGGCAAATGTGAGTACCATACTTTTGTATTTCTTTATACAGTGTTAATAGCTACCGTTTTAGGTTACCAAAGTTGTTTAAGATATTATCTTTATTGTGAATATTTCTCGTATCATGCATCAATTTTTTTTAATTCTATATACATTTGTTTTTATTTATTATTTGTTTAAATAAAAATTATTTATATTAAGTTTTATTAATATAGAAGTGAGATACAATATATAAGATTATTGTTGCAATATACCTTATTTTATAAAACAGCAGTTTTATTATGCACATATTTGCTTATGTACATTTAAAAATATATATTTGTATTTAGTTGTATGAAAATACTATTAAACATGCTTTCTTTAATTCGATAGATCTTAAAAAACTAAAGAATATGTTTTGTATGTTTTTATATACATAGAATCTAAAATGGCAGAACAGCAACAACCAACTCCTGATTTTAAACGCATGTCTTTGGATAAGATAATAGAGGCAATGACTGCTGATTTAGAAAGTTCTAATGGCCATTATGTTCAGTTTGGAATATCACCACAACAAACTCCACCGCATAATTGGAGTGACTATCCTTCTGGTCAAACAAGACACTATATTGCTAGTCAATCTCCACATCCTAATCCACAAAGCGTGCAATCTATGAGTCCAATTGCAACTTCTTTATATATGCAAGATATGCCAAGTTATGATAATACTAATACTGATCCTATTTATTTTCCACCTCAAACTGTAAATCATTTAGGTATTAACGAAAATAACGATTTAGTGGGAACTTTTGATGTTGGTGGAGGAAATTATATCAATGTTATTTATGGAAATGCATCACAAATAATGGCAGAACAATGTCAGCTTTCAAATATGACACCTTATAAAAATCAAGGTGTAATGGACAGAGAATACGGACTTTTCAATGATCAACGCATGAATATACCATCTGATATGCCTAATCAAAATTTTAATGGAAAACAATTAATTGATAATCTTGTATGTAATTGGGTACCAAATCAATCAGGAACATATAGTCCTTTTGGTGGTTCTCCAAATGTAACACCAGTACCACAATCTAATGTAGATGTCAGAGATTCTGAAGATCTACCTAGAAATATATCAGAGAATCACTATAAAAGACCACGAATGGTAGCAGAAGTAAAACCTATGCGTCCTTCTTATTCAGATGTATTAACAAAATCAGCACCGACTCCACCTTCTCCATTAATTCTACCATCTATGAAACCGAAAGTTGAATCTGTGACCAAAAAAGTCACTAATAAAAGTTCTAAGAATAAAATTAAACCTACATCATTAAAGAGACAGAATTCATCAGGCAGTGATGATCACAATTCCCCAAAATTTCAAGTTCCAAAAAAAGTATTGGAAAAAAATAATTCTAATCTTCCAAGACGATGGGTTTCTTTAGATAATCTTGGTTCACAAACTGAAACTCATGAAATAAATACTTTTGATAGATCAGACCAATTTGAAAAGAAAAAAGTTTTGAAAACTTCTAAAAAAAATGACAAAAATGAGACACTTAATAATTCAAAAGTTCAAAATAATAACTCTAAAACAACTGGCAATGTTCCAAAACGTCCAATACAAATAAATAACAATTTAAATACAATCAATAATTCCAGTCAAACAATCTCACCTGAGAAAATTGAAAAAAATCAGCAACAAAATAATAAAATTAATAAAGATGATAAAAAAGTGACTAAGGAAAGAAATTCTAAGCGCTTCCAGGCTGAAAAAGCACAGCAGATTAAGAAAGGTCAAAGAAATCGTAGAAAAGAATATAGAGAATCTCCTATTAAGGATCTATGTAAAAATTTAAATAAATATGCAAGCCGATGGAGTAAAATTGTATTAAAGATTTTCTATTGGTTATTACATTTAATATCAGATGTAGTTAGTATGAGTGCCAATCTTGTTATTCAACTGTAAGTATTAATAAAAGAAATAATTTTATTTATACATATACATATACATATATAAGTCACACATACACATATATGTTTCTGTATTTTACATATTTTTCAGTGGAAAATGTGCTTGGTATCACTCTATACTTTATTTAAAATACTCATGGGTTTATGTAGTAACAATGTTTTCAAAAATACGTATTCTTAATGCTTTTGGCAAGCAATTAGATCATTGGTTTGGAAGTAGTAAATTTGCTTTTTGGCGTAAAATGAAGACCGAAAATGAAGAAAAAGAAGAAAATTCTAATTGGATACATGGTGGACTTGAAGCTAATATTGCATTACCTAGTACTGGAGAGGAAGCTATGAAGAGATTATTAGCTTGTAAAGGCAAAGATCCATATAGCATACTTGGTGTTACACCAACATGTTCTGATGATGATATTAAAAAATATTATAAGCGCCAAGCCTTTTTAGTGCATCCAGATAAAAATAATCAACCTGGAGCAGAAGAAGCATTCAAAATATTAGTTCATGCTTTTGATATAATTGGAGAGCCAGTAATATTTTTGTTATTTGCAAACTGATAAGTTTGCACTATTTATAAATTATTTAAAAACAATATTTTTTCAGGAACGAAGACAAGCATTTGATCAAACAAGACAGGTTGAAGCTGCTTGGGGTGAATTAAGTGATTTGTTATCCCAATTACATAGAAAAATGGAACAAGCAGCAAATACAATAAGGTGTACAAACTGTGGTTTGAGGCATAAAAGAGTTCCGACTCAACGTCCTTGTTATGCGGCCCGGTTTTGTGCACAGTGTAAGATACGACACAGCGCAAAAGAAGTTCGTATTTAAATTACAATTATTTAATTTTGTCTTTTGCACTTATAATCTAATTATCTAAATTTAATTAGGGTGATATATGGGCAGAATCTCGATTAATGGGATTTCTTTGGCATTATTATGCTTGTATGGAAGGTGCAGTGTATGATGTCACTGATTGGGCTGCTTGTCAAGCTGGTAATTTAAAGCACCTTAGAGCAAACACACATAGCGTTCAATATAGAATTGTACTAGGTCAACGTCCACCGCCACAGACTTCTAACAGTGGTAAAAAACGACAACAAATGGATCCAAATACAAGGTAAGAATACATATAACCAACACTTTAAAGAATAATAAATTGAAAAGATATTTTATTTATTTTCCTATATATAAATAAATAAGCACAATAAATTTTTTAAATTAAATTAAATTAAAAGCATTTTATTTTTTCTGATATAGTGAAGCAGATTTCGAAGAATTTTTAAATAATCTGTACAATCACAGCAAGCCTGGTAATCCTAATACATCAGCAGAGCAAAGTTCCTTTAGAGGAGATTGCAGAAGACGAAAAACCAAACGCAAGAAGTAAGCTAATGTACACGAAGCTTTGAGATCTTATGATATTTCCTATATATGATTACTGAATAACACATACTGGTTTGAACTTTTTCTTTTGAGTGATTGTCATAACGACAAGTACAGATCTTGAGACTGTAGTGTGTCTTCAGTGACTGATACTCTCAATCTAATATTCTAAAAGTATATGACTCAATTAGAGTACATAACAAATCGTGCAAAAAAAATTATGATTTGCATTAGAAAAATACTCTTGAGAATAATAAATTTTTTAAACGTTTAGATGCATTAAGTGCAAAAAAATGTCAAACAAAACATGTGAAAAACATGGTAACAGAAACAAATGTGCATCTTGATTTTGTTGTACATATTTAAAATAGCTTGTACTTTTCTAATGAAAAAGATATAGCTTTTTTTTTTTTTTTTTTTTTTTTTTTCTTTTTTTTTCCTTTTTTCTTTTTTTCTTTTTTTTTCATAAACCTCTGATCAAGACTTACAACATAATAATATGACATACTATGCTTTCAGTACAATTATTAAGATAAATAATTTTATGTTTAAAGGTATAAAACTATTAACAATAAAAGTTTTATAATCTACATTACATATTTTTCCGTTTAAAACCAATATTGAAATTAATTGCTAATATACATCCAATTTTTAATCATTTATAGTTGAGGAAAGATTGCATTAATAGTTAATTTATTGTATACATAACATTGAAAAGTTACTAATGCTAGATTTCTTTCATCACATGCAGGTACGTAATTAGTAGATTTTAAGAACTATTTGATTTAAATATGACAACATTTTACAATGAAAAATAATCTAAAATCTCCAATGAATTTTATTTTATTTTAATTAATGTATTATACAATATTAATTTGTATATTATTCTATACATAGGCATATTTACTAAGTACATGTTAAATGAACGTGATGTGGAATTAAAACATTCTTAAAAAGATGATTACTTTATTTAAAGATACTCAGAATGATTTCAATTAATATTAACATTGATTAATACCCCACTCTTTAATATAATATATTTAAAACATTTGATTCTCTTTTTCTGTATGCAAATGTTTTTAAACAATATTAATTCATTACATCGTTTCTTTTGTTGTATGATGATTTTATACTATTTTGGTAACCATCATAAACCATGATCTCTATTATTTATAATTATTAGATTAATTATCGAAATTTTGCAAATGTAAGACTGATTTCTTTCTTCTTTATTAAGCATATGTTGTATTAGCATTTAGAAAATTTGACAGCAAATCTTCTACAAAAATTAAATGAATCTTAAAGGTAAAGTCAACAATTCTGCAAATGTTACATATATATAGAATTAATTAGAGAAGTATAACATGTACAAATTTTTTCAGCATTGTACAAAGTGCATTATAAGTTAAGGTGCTGAAAATAATATAAAAAGCAGAAATATTTGATAATTATAATTTACAGAATATAATTGCAGAAACAGGAAATAACAATGGCTAAAAGTATTATTTAAATGGTGGTATTATAAACTTTTTAGACACGTACATATGTGTATGTATACAGGTCAATAATAGATCATTGCATTATAATTAATTTGAATTGTGAGAGTGCCAAAGTATGCTAGAATTTCATATTCATGTTCATTTAAGAATTTTTTTTATATATTTAATTAAATTAAAGCTTCCTTTTTTGTACTGCCATAAATTATAAAGTGCTTTGTATATGCAAGTATATCAGCTATTAACATGTATACCATATGAATTTACAATAAAGCTATAAATTAGATGTACAAGCTATACTATATATTGTAACATATACTTTTTCTTTAGTAATATAGATTTTATCTATACCTTATCTTTCTATAAACATAATGATCTCTATAAACATAAAAATATTAACAAAAGATAATTTTTGAAATCATATTTAAAAGCTTTCTATTATTTTTTAATTAATACAAGTTATTTATTAGTGTTTTTGTGAAAATGCAAACAATAAAATATAAGAAATATAGAATACTTGTATGGACTTATTTTAATTATAAAAACAATTAAAGTTAGAAAATATAAAAATATTTATTAAACAATTTTTTATATTATATTACATAATTCTTAC
This sequence comes from Vespa crabro, assembly GCF_910589235.1. NCBI lineage: Eukaryota > Metazoa > Arthropoda > Insecta > Hymenoptera > Vespidae > Vespa > Vespa crabro. The sequence continues at coordinate 5,374,220 of NC_060959.1, forward strand.
TAATTAGAATATAAATTAAAAAAATTTCTAATTTACTCAAGCATTTCTTCTAAAAACACAAGTGCATCTACATTATTAATTGCATTTTCAATATCTCGTTTTTGGACTGTTTTTTTTTTTGTTTGTACAGTATACTTATAGGCTTCCTTTGCCAATGAATCAATAAAAAGTTCCTGAAAGAAGATGAATTGATGGATACAAAAATAATTCTAGAATATTCAAACAAAAATGACATATATATATATATATATATATATATATATATATATATTTATGAACTTAGTTATTTACTCTTACAACTGTTAAATACTAACTAAACTCAAATCTTATAATACAATTCTAATCTAATCTAATCTAATAAATGTTTCTTATTTCATTACAGAAATACGTATTTATAATAGAATCATACAAAGTTATAATATACAATGTTTCATTAATAGTATAACAATAAGTTATAATATTATAAAAATCAGTACAGTAAAATGTATTGGAAAAAAATATTGAAATAGTTATTACCGTCGATTTTGCTATTAAAAATACTGCCTCCTGATTAACCAAATTTACATCAGGATCCATTTTAATAATATTTCTTACTCTGCCTATAGGAAGTCTTACTAATTTTTCTCTTTGTTCCTCATCAGCCTGTAGAGCAGTATCGGTCTCTTCTTGAGAATCTTGCAAGTTTTCAGCACCATTACTGATATTACTTTCATTCAATTCTCCCTCATACGTCAAATCATCAATCTTGGCATTCGCCATGTTTATAGAATTTCGATCTTTACAGTACGACAAAATAACAACTTCTAATACCCTACGTATATGTATGTCGTACATACTACATATGTCAAATTTTTTAATTTAGATTATAGTCAAATATATAGCAGTAACATTATATTCAATAAACGTAATACAAGTTTCACAAAATAATTAAGAGATTTTTACTTTATTCGATATTATATGCGAATTATGTTAATTTGTTGTTATAATATATAAATAAATAAATATATATATATATATATCAATTAAATAAAATAACTAAAGGAGATTATTGACTTTCTACGAAACGGTTTGCTTTGATTTGGTTCTAAATTGCCGTACAAAAAGATTATCTCAAAGCTATAGAACAATATGGAATAAAGTTCATTATGTTAGTAAATATAATGATTTTTTGTATATCCTCTAGAGGGCACCGCTAATAATATTTTTGAAATATATGTATATATATATACATACTTTTTGAGCGCGTTTAACTGTAAAGTGGTAAACCGTCAATCTTTTTATCTCGAAAAACATTTCTTAAATTTAATAAGAAATGTGTGACCTTATAGATTTAGACAATTCCACGGGTACTTCATTGAATACAAAATTAGCATCGCCGTTAATTCCGGTACCTTCAAGTATAGAACAGAGAAATTTAAATATTTGTTGTGATAGAAATAATACATTGATAATAGAAAAACGTGAAAGTTTAGGTAATAATCCTTTTGATATGCTACTACATAAAGCGATAGAATATGTCAATAAGGAAGAAGATCCATTTGAAATAGTATATGAAAAAGCTTTAAAAGGAACTGACATCGCTGTATTAGAAAATAAGAGCATTAATATTATAGATGATTTCAAATCTACATATACACAATTTTCGTGTGAATTAAAAGAAGGTAAAGTTTTGGATGAATCTTTTTCAAATCCTGATCTTAAAAAATCTACAGCTGAGATAAAGTCATTAAATTCATCAATATTAAATCACTCTGCAATGAATGATACATTATATGATACAAATTATAATAGGGAAGAAAATGAAATGAAATGTATGGTTCAACATAAAGTACCATTACATATCCAAGAAACTGAAAGAGATATGAAAAATTTGATCCCAATAAATATAAAGTCAATACAAATGCGTTCATATTCTCAAGGTGATATAATACATGAATGCAAACAGCTGTTAAAATATAGATCAAATTCTGCAACAGAAACATTAAAAACTGACGGAATAAATATAAATGATACAGAAGGCAAGTCTTCTTCAATATTTAATGATCAACTAAATAAAGGCTTCTTAGAAGATCAATACAATGATGTCTCTGTATTTTCTACTATATCAAATATTTCTAGCATTACAAGAAATTCTGGTTCTTTAACACAAAATTCTATGGCCTCAATGGTATCAAATAATACTATGAATTTTGCCTTCTTAGATAATTATTCTTCATTGGTATTTTGTGATACAAAATTAAATGAAAGGGTGAATAGTACTATGAGTAAAGTGTCTGTAAGTTCTGGAACATCATTACCTATTACACCAGCTCAAAAACAGATTGATATATCCGTTCTAGCACAAAAACTGAATGAATTAAAATTGAAGACATCAGAATTACAAGTTTCTCAAAAAGATAATAATGAAAGTGACAATCAACATATAAATACAAGAGCAACATTTGATGTTGATGATAAATTACTTGATATTGATGTTTGTTTACCTGAAATTACATTTTCTAAGTTATCTAATAATAATATTAATTCAGATGCTTCTTCTGATTCCAATTTTCTTGTAAGTAAATAAAAAATAATTCTTTTATTTTACTTATTTTAAAATATTTTATTTTTTTAGTTTAAACTTTTTATATTTATTGTTTTGCAGAAAAATAATAACGTAAATAAATCAATATTAAATGAGGCTAAAGCTCTTGCAAAAACATTTGAAGAATATGCAGAAAAAGCTTTAGGATGTATGTATACTTTTTAATATTTTCTATCTTTGTATTATATCAAATTTTTATCATTAATTTTTACTGTCAATATAATTTTATGTTTCCATAATAACAGCAAATTCAGATGAACTGATTATAGATGATCCTATGTGGACTTCAGAATTATTGCCAGCATTTGAAGATGACATAGTAGATGACTTAATTGAGGTACCATCTTTAAATGTTAATAATAGGGAAGAGAAGATTGGTGACATGCTATGTTCTAATGATAAAACAAAATCACAAAATAACATTACAAAAAATATAGAAATAGTTCCTTTTAGTCAAATTATTGCTGATAAAAAAGCTACATCCACTTTATTACTTGATCTCAAAAAAATAGTCACAACAGAAAATAATTCTGAGGCTAACAGACTACTTGAAAATTTAGAAAAAGTTTTAGGAATTCAATCCAGCAATATTGAATTATTATCTGCATATTTGCAAACAACAAATGATTCAGAAAATATCAAAAATACAAAAGAAGAAGAACATAACAAGAGTCATGTGGACGATTTAAAAATTCATGAAAACAAAGAATTATGTTGTAATAATAAAATAAATAGTCGTGAAGTACTCAATGATAGTAAACAATTATTAATAAAGGAAAATAAAATACAAAATGATTTATCATTAGTAAATACACAAACAGAAATTTCTCCAAAGAAAGAAAGATCTGTTGATATAGAAAAAAAAGAAAACGATGTTGATATTAACAATTCTACTCGGGAAAATATAGAAACAAATAATGATGAAAATAATAAAACAGAAAATAATGAAAAAGTTGCAGTAGAGCTGCTTATCAATTTAGGTAAAGTATTAAGTGGACAATCTAACGAATCAGCGACACTAAATTTGTTAAAGAATTTAGGGGAAGTATTAAATTTAGTATCAAAAAATAAGCAAGAAAAAAATAATGAACAAGATAATATAATTTCTACAAATATTGGAAGAACATCAACTAAAGAGAAATCTGGAAATAAAGTACAATCTACAATATCATTAAAAGTAAAACAAAGACGAAGTTTGGACTTAATATCAAAGGTGAGAATTTTAATAAGAAATTTGTTAAAATACATTATATTTTTTTTCTATATAAAAAAACTTTTTTATTATAATTTTAATATTTAATATTATAGATGAAACCATCTAACCAGAAAGCATTAAGAAGGAGTACTTGTATAACTAGTGCATCTCCTAACAAAAAGCTGCAAAATTCATTGATACTTAAAGATAATAACAAATCTCAATTAAGTAAAAGTAAAAAGCGTTTTCCTAGTGATCCAGGTTCAATTAATCTGGTCTCATTTAAAAAAGAAGTTGCTGCTAACATAGGAGATCAGCAAATTATTAGTAAATATTAACATCTATTAATATTTAGTATTAAGTCCCTTATATTATATTATATTACTGTTAATCCTTAATGTTTAAAAGGCTCTAATAAAGCTGGTCATACTTATGAAGTGATGTCCCTACAGCAGAATCTTTTAAGCATTAAAGAGTAAATGTAATATTTAAAATTTAATAAATTAAATTTCCTTCTAGATACACAAAAAATACATACAGAAATAAATAACCCAAAGGAAAAACCACCTATCAAATTTGTTGTCAAAAATCAATTAAAAAACAAATCAAAATTCGAAGTTGTAAATAAAAAAGGTCCTATGAAAGCAATTATTCCAATAGGAAATATGCACAGAAAAAGTATACACGTAGAATGAAAAAACTAAACATATAAAATATATAAATAGATGAAGTTTCTCACTTAAATCTATATTCTAGGTATTACTACACCTCCGAAATCACCTAAGAATGTACAACCCTGCATTAAAATATTCAGTAGCACACCCAATTCGATGGAAAATGAAATTGAATTTAAAAAATCTCCTAAATTAAAACCAATGGCATCATCGACACCAGACTCTCTTAAACATAAATCTGTTGTACAATTGCCAATGCTTCAACGTTGCGACAAGATAAATGCTTCATGCGATATATCACCGATAAACGTACAGGAGGAAATAACTACTGATAAATGTAAAGTTTATCTTAGTCCAAAAAGGTGAGAATATACACAATATATTTTTTATTCACAAACGAAAAGAAAACAACTGTAGTAAATATTATTAAATATAACTTCTTGTTTATCTACAGAGTGAATAAATGTTGTTCACCAAGAAGAGGGACGCCTAAAAGTCAGATAAAAGAGTCTAGTATTCCAAAATATTCCACATCTCCCGGTATTCTTGTAAGAGTCCCATCGCAAGATATCAATAAATCACAAGAAATGTCAATATCGTCACAAATTTTATCTAAAAAAGAAGAAAATATTTATAAAAAATCACCGATGACTAGCAAAAAAATCGGAATAACAGAGCTGAAAAGTCCTTTAAAAGATAGTAATCATATTGTTACCAAGGGGAAACCATTAAATTTAACTTCTAAGCTTCGAAGAAGCAATAATAAAATTAATGGAAGTGAAAAGGAAAATACATTTTCATAATATTTATGGTGAAAAGCAAATCATCGTATAAATCATTATATAGTACATTAATGTTTTTTTTTTCAAGTTCCTTTTAGTCATATACTTTTTTCCGAGGTAAAATTTTTGTATTCATTTTATAATAAAATCATTGAAAAATGAATAAAAGACCATATAATCAAATGCGCATTGATAATATACGAATTGAGAACATAAATACATTGATTATTGGTATTATATATTATCATCAGAGAAAATAGACAGTTTTATTGTACAAACGGTAGATACCGCTAGAAGGATAGCAATTATCGGACAGGTAACAAAAGTTATACCGTTAGGACCAGGTAAAGCTATTCAAGTAAATTCCTAAAAAGGAAACAATGGAACAGTTATATTTTGATAGTTGAAATATATTAAATAGGTAATACAAAATTGACATTGTTTCATTCGTATTTGACCGTGAGTCAGGTAAAAGAAAATCTAGGAGAAGTAGGGGTAAAAATGTCGAGGAGAGGGGAGGAGCTCGATCGGTCGACGGAGCTGCGTCCTTCCCCTCCTGTGACTATCAGAAGCGCGCTCCGCGTGTACCGTAGAGCGTCGAGTGCGGCTCCGCTCATCCATATTCGCGTCAAAGCCGCACCCGGCGTGGCGTGGCGCGGTACGTTACGTTTGCTAGCGTTACGGTGCGGTACAATGTGTTGCGATGTCGTGCGATGTGGTAGAGCAGAGCGCACGTAATTCTTATCAAGATATCTTATGTCGTTATTCGGTACTACAATTATAATCGTGTTAAAACAACACGAGCGCAAGATTGTTGGCGCTGGATTGGCGCTAGATCGACGCTGGATCGGCGCGGTACCCAGAGAGCGTATCGAGCACGTTGAAGTGCGTTACGATTCGTACGGATGAGTCGATCGGTCGATCTTTCTCAGGCGGTTCGTGCGAAGCGCGAGAAGAAAAAGAGCGCGTCTCGCGCTTACATCGTGCTTGTGTCGTCGTCTCCGTCTCCGTCTCCGTCTCCGTCGCCGTCGCCGTCGCCGTCTTCGTGCCGTCACCGTCTCGTCGTATCGTGTGCGGATAAACGCGCGCGCGCACGTCTTCGCTTAGCTGCACCTTGCTCGCATGAGACAAAAAGAGGATCGACGACGCGTCGAATAGTAGCAAGCAAAGGTACAAACGAAAGAAAGGAAAGAAGGAAGGAATAGAGTTCGTGCGTCTTGCAAGACAAGGAAAATTCGAGGTAATTTCAGTTTGATCACCGCACCGACCATACCACTGTAGTAAGGAGCGCGCGGCAGAGAAGCTCCGGGTTACGCGCTCTTTATCGACGTTCTCCAGACTTTTCGACCACTCGCTCCTGATTTTAGAGCACCTAATGTATGCAAAAATGTGTATGCTCGAGCAGCGGCAATATTACGTATCGTGTGACGGTACATAAAGATACATACGCACTTACGTATATTATATACACATGCATATATATATATAGATATATATACATATATATACATATATACGTATATGTATACTGCACGATACATTCATCGTGTAGACACATATATGCGCGCTCTTACACAGGAATATACGAGTACGTAAATGCACGTTTATGTAGATTTGTCCGTGGAACCCGAACGCGTTGCGACGTTTGTAGGTGTGCGGCGCGCGCTCTGCCTGCGCGTCGTTTGCAACTACGGCTGTGGGCCGCTGGCAATCGTTCTTGCGACGCGCGTGAGAGAGGATCGTTGTTCTTTCGGTCCTTCTTTCGTCCTCTCGTTTCTTCGTTCGTTCGTTCGTTCGTTCTTTCGTCAACCCATTTGTTCAATTCCCCGGTTGCTCAGGAAACGTATTATCAGTTACAAAACGTAAAACTAATCGACAACGTGAGAATAAAAGAGAGAAAGAGAGAGAGAAAGAGAGTGTAGGAGAAGAGAGGTAGCGCGAAGAACGAGGCGCGATCGTGGCGCGCCGATGATACGAGACGGTGCGTGGACCGACGACGTGCGGACAGAGACGACCGTGCGCAACCGAGATTCTTTCTTTGCTCACGTCGCCCCCGGCGTGACTTACCGAGGACACTATATATCTATGAGCGAGCGTAAAAAGCGTTTTGTGCGGCCGAAAGATCGAGTGGAAACACTGTCCCTTTTGCGAGGGCACAACCCTCCTTCTTGAAACTTTTAATACCGAAAAAAGAAGAGAGAGTAAGAGAGAGAGAGAAAGAGAAAAAGAGGGAGTTAAGAGAAAGTGGAAATACAAGAGAATATAGGGAATATAGAGGTAATAAAAAAAAAAAAATACAGATATTATTCTATTGAACGCCGAATATTTCTTTCTTCGTATATCCTTTTTGATCGTCTAAATTCATCGTATTTGCGCAGCAGCTAAAGGAAAGGAAAAGGTACGAAAAGAAAAAAAGGAAGAGATTTCGTTCGAAATTGCCCTTCAACGTACGATCCAACGTAACGAGCTAACTGACTTTCGTAGAGAATATCATCGGCTATCGGTCGTATCCGACTTTCTCCCTCCCTCATACACGGCGCGCGGCAGCGGTCTCCGGCTTGCGCGCGCGCGCGGGCTACAGACGAAGGGCGCGAGCGGTGCTTGCGATTCGAAAACTCCTTCGAGGATTGACCATGCGTACGAGCGAGCGACGAGCGATCGCTTGTGAGATCCCGTAGGAGTAGGAGAAAGGGGAAGAGTTGAAGGTGGTGGAGGTGGAAAACGAGGAGGAGGAGGAAGAGAAGGAGGACGACGACGACGACAACGTCGAGAGAGAGAGAGAGAGAGAGAGAGAGATAGAGAGAGAGAGGGAGAGAGGGAGGGAGGGAAAAGAGAAGAGAATCGGCACGAGTATAGCGACGAAGTGAGGAGAAGCAAAGTGCCGCTTCGCGCGTTCGAACGAGCTACGGACTTTGCTACGCTATTGAACTTCGTTGATCGTAACAATCGATGTTGCTTTTCGTTCACATTTAACCGAGTTGTGCTCTGCGCGTTTAACAAGTTTCTTCGAGATTTACGCTTTCTTTTTTGCCTTCGCCTTCGCCTTCGCCTTCGATTCGTCGACGAGCAGCGACACTCTTGGACTTTTTCATTCGTCGGACTACTTTTCTCTTGTTTTCTCTTTCTTGCGGCACGTTGACGGTATAAAGTTGCGCACGAACGAACGAGGAGCTACTACGCGAGACAGATCTCGAGTTCAAAAAGAGACATTATACGACCGCTGCGACCATTATTCAACGACCTTGTTTCTTGTGCTTGTCTTTATGCAGGCTTAAAGGATACGTTATCATGAAGAGAATAGAAAAAATTTTAACTTCGTTGTTCGCGCGAGAATGATCCGATGCAAGCGCGCGAATCCGCACGAGTGAGGGACGGTAAAAGGGAGATAGATCGAGAAAGAGAGAGAGAAAGCGATAGGGGTGGGGGGGGAAAGGTCGAAGCGCGAATACGCGTGCGGCCGGACAAAAAACGCGCGTAGAGCTCTGAACCTAAAGATAATACGCGGAAGCCGACGAGATCAAGTAGCTCTCTGTAACCCTTGATATCGCTAAGTGATATAAGAAAATAACTTTTACAGAGGTGTAAAAGAAGACGTGCACGTTGTCGTTGCCTTCAAGAAGACGAACGTGTGTGGTAAAGAAAGTGTAAGATAGAGCGAGTAAACGAGGAAGGAAAAGTAAAGTAGAGAGAGAGAGAGAGAGAGAGAGAGAGAGAGAGAGAGAGAGAGAGAGAGAGAGAGAGAGAGAGAGAGAGAGAGAGCAAAGGGTGGTAACAGCGCTACGTGAAAGGATGCAGCAGCACCGGGTGGAAACACAGATCCGTCACGAGGAGCAGATCCTGGAGGCGATAGATCAGTTGCGCCGACGTAAGGCGCGTCCCGATGCCGATCGTATTTGTAACTACCTGCTTCGAAAGTTTTCGGTAGATGTGCGAGATACGATTGCCGATCTTCATCGCTTAATCGAGGCTGAGAAGGTTATACAAGTTGATTACAAAGGTAATACAAGCTATAGAAACGCGTCCAAGTGGTCGCGTTTACAACTTTACAAAAATCGACCGGAAGGCTTCGTAAAGGAGAAACTGAATTCGGGGATGGTGGCTGGCGCGGTTGCCGAGCTCGTCGTCGAGGAACCGGATTACCTTGATCAAGGCGTGCCGGCTTATAGATTGGTCGAGCAGCTGCTCGATGGTGTTTCGAATCCTACCTCTAGGCGTATGGTCGAGGATTTCCTCGGGAAGGAAGTTGCGAGTGGTAATTTAACACGTCTCTCTAACGGCAATTATTCGCTGGTGGCGACATCCGACATGACGACTGCAACCGAATCGACGCATCGTGAGACCTTCACCCTTGAGAATATAGAAAATGGTAACATTAGGCGTAAGGACTCACAAACGGTTTCCTCGACCACTAGTGGCCCTTATGATTTCGATGAGACGGAGAATTTGACGATCGCCGATTCGGCTTCAAATACACCAAGGTCTTCGCGTCAAGCGAGTCCGAAGCCAGAAGCGTCGACCAAAAAGGAAGAATGTTTCGATATTCTCCTTACCAAAAATCAAGATCGTACCGAAGAAACTTCTCTCGATGGCGATCGAACGAAGGAGTCCGAGGATCCACTAGTTAGTGTCGACGAACGTAAGGACGACGCCAAAAGTACGGACAATCAGTGCCATAACCTCAAAAGATCCTCCAAATCAGAACGTAAGCAACGCCTACTCGTCAGGACAGATGATCCTATGGACATAGAGATCAAGTTCGAAGAGTTTCGCAAAGACAATAAAGAGGAATCTTCCACACAAAAAGAAAAGAGGGAGGACAACGAACATTTTAGCGAAGATCGCGACGACGAAGATGCTGGTAGGAGTTCTACGAACCCTTCCCCTACACCATCCAATGTCAATGTAGGTGGTTTCCGTAGTGCTCGTAGAAAGGTTCGTTTCTGCTCATTTATTATACTTAATTACACGAAATTATTAATGCTTTAACAATTATACAATCTCTTTTTTTTGTTCTTTGATTTCAACTCAAGACCATTTTCCAGAGAGCAAAAAAAGTCTTCGACCCATCTGATAACAACCTTGTAAGGCGAAAACGTGGTAGACAATCTGGTACTCAAAATAAAACTGCTACAATTCAAGAGCCTCAGGAAACTGTTAAACCACAAATTAAAGATGGGCCTTGTAGACAATGTAGTCTTTGCGCTAAAGAAAAACAAGAAGCATTAGTTGCCTGTCGAGATTGTACAGTAAGAGGTGAGTTCCATGGATCTTTGCTTTTCTTTAAAATAACTTTAAATGTTAGTATTATACATGTATATTTCGATTTTTTAGCCCATCCAAGTTGCATTTACAGTCCAGAAGAAATAATTCATAAAGCTGGTAGTAATTGGCAATGTGAACGTTGTAAGACTTGTACCATCTGTTGTGAAACTTCAGATGCCGTAAGTTGAAATATTATTTTTGTAATAGTAATTTAATTATTTTCATATGTTAATTATTTTTCTGTGTTTTATAGGGACCACTAATTACTTGTTACTCCTGCGATGAAGCATATCATCATTGTTGCCATTCACCACGTGTTATAAATCCAAAATCAAATTTAAGGTGGCAGTGTAACGACTGCATTCAAAAACAACAGAAAACGAACAACAATCAAACTGTCACCCTTGTTTCTACACGACCTGATACTCCATCAAGTACACCTGTATTACCGCCTGTTTTAAGTCCACAAGTGTCGCCTGCTCGCGCATCTTCTGATCAAATGGAAGACGATGTTACTAAAGATGGAATTGATCCAAATATCCCTGACGCTTCAGATTGGACATCTGAACAAGTATATCAATATTTTGCCAGATTATTTCCTAAAGAAGCAGAAGTATTTAGACAACAAGTAAGTAACACAGAATATATTTCATTGCTTTAATTATGAAATAATTGTATTTCACATATTTGTTATATGTTTACAGGATATAGATGGTCATTCTCTTTTATTGATGAAAAGGTCGGACGTATTAAGTGGACTTGACTTGCTCTTAGGCCCAGCACTAAAAATTTATAGACATGTTTTAAAACTTCAAGTTAGACGGGATGATCCGAAGCTTTATTGGTTGTAAATTTATTTTAATATTTTAAGAAAAATATTATCTATAGGGAAAATGTTAATGCTCACTATATGTTGTACAGATCAATTTTCTTAACTTTACACATTCTATGTTAATATCTTTTTCAATTCTATATATTTTTTCATATTATGCATATTGTGATAATCGGAATTGGAAAAGTGATAACGTCTGAAAACTGAAAAAATTTAGTACATAATATAGAGATTATTTATATAATTAGAGCGGAAAAACAGTTGTATTTCTTACACTGTAGCATCTCTGTTTAAAAGATGTTTACATCGTAAGTTGTATGTTATATACTTCTGTTGTATATCGTACAACAAGGGTTTTAAAGACTATTATGTTTAAATAATATAGTGAGTCTACAAATAGCCAGTCTTATAAGAAAATTGTAGTATAATAATATTGCATAGTTTTTATTTTTGTTACAATACATAGTAAGATAAATATTTAGCATCTTTTCGATACTCTATTTAAGGAACATCGATATATTAATTTCAGATATATCTTCCTGTATAATAAATGTTTTGATATTTACATTGCATATTTTTATTACTAATAAGATAAAACTTTGTTTTCTGCTTTCTAGAAATGAGAATTATGAGATTAGTATTACTACATACATAGATAATTACTAATAATTACTAAGTTATGTAAAAATATTTGAAAATCTCTTTTACAAGCAGGAACTTACTTTTTTAGATACGAAGAAAAACTGTCCTGCCTTTGGTGATATCTCATTATTGCATTTTGAAAGTACTAACGATAATGTTAAAAAAACGTTAATTTTTTTTATAAAATATAATAGATATATTATGCCATTTCACTTGTTATTCAACACTTTGTAAATTATGTAATATTATATGAATACTCAATTTTAACATTATTATTCTTTTATATTTATAAAATATATAATTTTATTTACTATTGTATTTTTATTATAATTATTAAAAAACAATTATTACATAGCATAAATGCTGTGCCAAGATGTACATAAAATAACCTTTTTATTCATCAGCATATGATAACACATAATAGGGTCAATTTTATATAATGGAAAAGATTTATTGTATTAAACATCAATTTTTCCTAAATACTTTATTTTAAAACACATAAATCTTATGTCACAAAAATGTTTTAAGTCAACAGCTAATATTAACAAATTATCCATCTAGGATCATAATAATATCTCATAAAAATGATAAATCTAGATTATTTCTATCAATGTACCCATAGATACAATTATTCATGTTTTATTATTATAGTGATAAAAATAAAGAAATAGTTTGGTTCTATAAAATCTGTGGTTTATGGAAAATTGTTATATTGGTTATTATAGAGTTGTTTGCCTTATAAATTATATTAAAAATAATATATGTGCCTATAATGGCTTTTGATATTGATGTAAAAAAGTTGTACAGTCTTTAAACCAGTCTATCTCGTGCATACATTAATCATCTTCACTATTTTGATTGAATGTAAAAAGCATTAGTATCACATTGCATAATAATTCTTTCAAGACAACAAAAATTATAACTACTTATATAAGAACATTTATGACATGAAATACTTCAAACATATATGGTGTTTTACAGTATTGCACTCAATTAATACTTTTTTGGAATAATCAATTTTGAATTGATTACTTATGAAAGTTGAAAGCATGAAACATTAATGAATTAAATTGTTGCTTATTTTTACATATATATCATATCAAAACTTGTATTTAACTTATGAATTGTTGGATAGCATCTTGTAAGAAGCAAACATTTTAACAGTGCCAGAATGTAAAGGGCAACTGTAATGTAAATATCTTTTATTCAAACTTTTGTGAATATATATATATATATATATATATATATATATATATATATATATATATATATATTTAATTTTAATAATCTCCAAAATTACTTAATATTCCAATAACAAGGTACTTAAACTTTTAAGTTAACATCCAATTCATCATTAACATCAGTATATTTAGGAGGAGGCTTTTTATGAAATGGTTCTTCATCTGGCATATACAATGTTACTTTACCTAATGCTTTCTGTTTATCAATAACAAATTCTCTTATATTATCATATGTTCTATATAAATACATACACACTGCAAGTAATGCTATTGCAGCTGCTGTAGCAGAAGCAAAACGTGCAGATGGCATACCAGCATGTCTTGATGCACACTGAAACCAATCGGATCCAGGTATCCATGATGAAGTTGGTTCAGATTCTCCTGAATAGTCTGATGGAGTTTCATAGTCCATGGTCTACATTTTCATAGCATTGAGATTACTTATTAAAAAGCATTTTATTTATAAAAAAATTATTTGCTTATAAAAAATTAGTAATTTTTCTTATAATGTTAAAGAAACATCTTTGCTAATTAGTCTTAATTAATAATACACATTTAAAATATTGTAATATAAATATAAGACTTACCCCGGCATCCATTGGAACAGTTTTGATATAAGTTTGAGGTAATTTAAACCCATTGGAGTCCCACCACCTTGGAAGAAGCTCTTTTCGAATACCAGGGTCTGTTAGAATATCATTTTCTGGTATATCAGGATACATTAGTAATGTGTTAGAATCTACATATTCCTCTACATAGATAGCAATAGAAAAGAGTGATAACAAGTCGGAGACACGTTGTTTGGCCATAAAGTCACAACCAGTGCTGCAAGCATAGCGATCTTGTGGTTCTGCGTATGCTTCTGTGCATGCTATTGAAAGAAAGTTTAGTTACTTTTTCTTATATAACTAAAACAAAAAGATAAAAGCAAGCATTGTTTCCTACATTATTTAAGCTTAATATGTAATTAAAAATACAAAGATTTAACAGCTATAAGAATATTTTTAAACGTTATTGCCATGCATATTTTGTTAGCTGAAATATTTTTTTTAATGCTAAAAATTTAAAGCAATGTTTTTGTGGAATATTATTAAAATTAGAATGGAGTTAAATTTACAAGCTTCACAGGCATCCCTAGTGCCATTTAAGCCATTGGGTTCCAGTCCATAATTCAAGTCCACTAAATTGAAAAATCTACAGCCTCGTTGACAACAAGACTTTATATACTTGCTCTGAAAGGAAGAATGAAAGTAATAATATGCGTATATAATCAAAAATATACTTTTCATAAGTTATACTATAGAAGCAAATTCATGGTTCTTAAAATCAATACAATATTCATACGTTTGTGAGAGAAAGTGGTGTTTTCTCACATAAAGTGATACAAGGATCTTCACGATTTAAAAAATTATAACATATGTCACAATACACAATATTTATCAGAAATAACATTAAAAAGATAGTACTTTCTTTATACTTTTTCATCTCAATTCGTGGTATATTAACAATCTATGTTTAGGAATCAAATGTTCTTAATAGGGAGGTCAAACTCATATAGGAAACTACAGTTGAAAACTAAATGTTATACCTTTACTGTCGATAGGTGCGCTAATATCGTCACCAACCATGTTCTCTCAGGAAAATAAACTATATAGTATATTATTATTTGCTATTTTGTAAAATTTCAATAATATTAACTATATTATAAAATTACATGTATTAAAAGTGAACATGATCATTAATTGATATATCATAATGTTATATTGATTTGTAATTAACTTTTTTAATGTAGAATTACAAAATGGGTTTCTATGATCAAAGCTTAAATGACTCATACAAATAAGTCTTAAGATATACATTCGTAGAATTTAATTGTTGTTATTAAAATAAATACTAATATAAAAAAATAATATATTCAATATTTATGTTTTCAATGTTTATGAATTATACTTTGCATTCTAAATGATTAATAACATGGAATGTTGATATTGCGCGTTCGAATGGTATATACATCATATTTATGAATTTTTTTTTTTTTATTTATATGTTACTCGTTTTACAGCACTATTGCTATAGATAATGAAACTTTTTCCTATAGGTATATATAAAATTTACATTAAGATTAAAATATAAAACGATCTTATTTCGTGATTTAGAACGTATTTATAAACATCTTATTTGAATAACGTATTACCCGCGATTGGGTTCGTTCATATTTGTCGGCATTCGTGAGTAACTAATCCATTGGTACGAGGTTGTTTCGTTGTTAATCTTTCCATTCTTGTCTAAAAAAGAGTACTAAGTATATTTAGTATCTCAATATAAAGAAAGATTGTTTATTTGTTTCGCTTTACAATTAATTGAAGATCGAAAAAATGTTTGGACCAGGAGCTGCTCC
This sequence comes from Vespa crabro, assembly GCF_910589235.1. Lineage (NCBI taxonomy): Eukaryota > Metazoa > Arthropoda > Insecta > Hymenoptera > Vespidae > Vespa > Vespa crabro. The sequence continues at coordinate 5,389,830 of NC_060959.1, forward strand.
TATTGTAGTATTAAGTAAGTTGAAAATCATGAAGACGATTAGCGTTTGTTTGTCAAATTAAAACGAAAATTGTATTTAACGCAATGTCGTGTGCTTTAATCATTGCAGGTCAGAATACGAAACGAGAGACAGGAAGAAAGGTACAAAAAGAAAATATTCAAGCAGGAAAGGTAAGTGGTCTGAAGCCGAATAATTCGTGATCTTGAAACTCCTTTTATGGACTTTTTCCATCTTGACACACCCACGTGCACTTATATTATGAATATTGCGAGAATTTTTCAAAAATTGTCGAAAGCTATAAATTGAATTTATTTAAAATTTGATTTCTTTTCTCTCTATATGTATTTCATTAAGCAAAATAATAATATAATTATATATATATATATATATATATATATATATATATATATATATATATCTTGAGTGAATACCGATTTTATTTTGTTACTGTATTATTAAAAATATAAAGATAAATTTCTTTTTGTAAAGGCAATTGCAGATGTCATTAGAACATGTCTGGGTCCACAAGCAATGTTAAAAATGCTGATGGATCCAATGGGTGGTATTGTTATGACAAACGATGGAAATGCTATTCTCCGTGAAATTACAGTACAGCATCCAGCTGGAAAATCAATGATTGAAATAGCTAGAACTCAAGATGAAGAAGTTGGAGATGGTACAACTTCTGTGATTGTGTTAGCAGGGGAAATTCTGGCTACTGCAGAACCATTTTTAGAACAAAGCATGCATCCTACTGTTATTATACGAGCATATCGACAAGCTTTAGAAGATATGGTGATAATTCTAAATGAACAAGTCAGTATGGATCTTGATTGTAATGATCGCAATAAATTGATTCAAGTGATAAACTCATGTGTAGGAACCAAGTTTATAGGACGTTGGGCCAAATTAGCTTGTCAGATTGCATTGGATGCAGTTAGTACTGTAATGTTAGAAGAAAATGGCCGTAAAGAGATAGATATTAAGCGTTATGCAAAAGTTGAAAAAATTCCTGGAGGATCTATTGAAGATAGCACTGTTCTTAAGGGTGTCATGTTTAATAAAGATGTAACACATCCAAAAATGAGACGTTATATAAAAAATCCTAGGATTGTTCTGTTGGACTGTCCTTTGGAATATAAAAAGGGAGAATCCCAAACAAATATTGAAATATTAAAAGACACTGATTTTACAAGAATTTTGGAACTGGAAGAAGAACATGTAAAAAAAATTTGTGAAGATATAATTTTAGTTAAACCAGATTTAGTAATTACTGAAAAGGGTGTTTCAGATTTAGCGCAACACTATCTTGTAAAAGCTGGAATTTCTGCTATTCGTCGTTTAAGAAAAAGTGATATTAATAGAGTAGCAAGAGCTTGTGGTGCAACAGTAGTAAATCGTACTGAAGAACTTAGAGAAGAAGATGTTGGAACTAAAGCTGGGCTTATGGAAATAAAAAAAGTAGGAGATGAATACTTTTGCTTTATTGCAGATTGTAAAGATCCTAAAGCTTGTACAATAATTTTACGAGGTGCTAGTAAAGATGTACTGAATGAAACTGAACGAAACTTGCAAGATGCTTTACATGTTGCACGGAACCTTCTTTTAGAACCTAAACTAGTACCAGGTATATAAAATATATTAAATTTAACATAAGAATAAGATATAATGATCTCAATTGAGTTATGATCTAATGGTTATATTTATTATAGGTGGTGGTGCCGTTGAAATGGCAGTTTCTCGCCTTTTGTCTGAGAAAGCAGCAGGTCTTGCTGGTGTCGAACAATGGCCATACAAAGCAATTGCACATGCTTTAGAAATAATTCCTAGAACATTGGCACAGAATTGTGGAGCAAATACTATTAGAACATTGACAGCTCTTCGTGCAAAGCACACAACAGAAGGAACAACTTGGGGGATTGATGGAGAAACAGGACAATTGGTTGACATGAAGGAACGTGGAATTTGGGAACCACTTTCAGTTAAATTACAAACATATAAAACCGCTATAGAAACTGCTATTTTGCTCTTGAGAATTGATGATATTGTGTCAGGAAGTAAAAAGAAGAAATCTGATAATGAATCACCAAGTCAAGTGACCGAAGAATCCATGAAAGATTAAATTATATAATTTTTCTCTTAAATTTCAATTGCTTGTATCTACATTAAGAATTAATTATTTGCAGTCGTAATTGTGTTGAACTTTCATTTGAATATTTACACGCTTCACCTTTGTGTATGCATTTTCATACAATAAAAATAAATCTTAATAAATAATATATATAATACTTTTATATATTTTTCGTAAGTATGGATGACGTTGTAACAATATGACAATATTTAAAAAAAAAAAAAAAAAGAAAAAGAAAAAAAACCTAATGTAGCTTGTGACGCAATTATCCAACCTATAAGTCTTATGCATATACTTAACTTCCACAAAGATATAGCTTGTTAATATTTAATATATATAGTCTCATATTACAATTCTTATCATTGTTTAGATAGTGTTATCTGCTAAACTGCATTATCATAATGATAGCTGTACTTCGATTTTTATTTGCGCGCATATTCTAGTACAGTTCGTCATTGTCTAATATATCGTCATTAGCGATTATTGAGGTATATAATTTAAAGTGACGTTATGCAAAATGTGATCTTATTGTTCTAAAGTGTATATAGACATCGAGCATGTTCTTATTTGACTTATGTGACAATACTATATATAATGTGGACCGTAATACTCTAAATAAACTTAATTTATCATCATTAAATTTATTTCAGGACATCTGTTTATAACATATAGATATTTAATGATTTAATCTGAACAAATATCTGCACGAGTCAATGAATCGAAACATTTTTTTTTCTTTCATTTCACAAATCTTTTTACAACTATCTTACGATATCTGAGACAAAATACTCTATGAAACAAGAGGAATTTTAATCTTCTGTAAATTATATTATATTTGTTTATATATGTATCAAATCATATATTTGGATTGAGAAAAAAATAATATTATTGTAGATATTTAACAATAGTTTAACAATAGTTAACATATTGACATTAACGCCGCTCTCCTAATGGTAGTGTTGTTTCTATTGTATTACACACACACACTTACATGCAAATTTTCATTTCACATTCATTTCACAGTTTTATCGTAATATATATTTTTTGATAAATTTGCGCATTATATGATAAAATAGAATTGTAAGAAATTGTGAAAAGTTTTTTATACTGTAAGTACATATTTTTTAAATGTTTAATTGCATTTTGTTATACGTTTATAGAATTTAATATATTCGATACACCTATGGGAATTCAAGAGATACGAGGTGGCGTTTCGTACGATACAGGTATATCGATTGTGTGTGTAGGGTGGCCGGCATGGGTGAAGGCCAGCGAAGGCCGTAGAATGCCATACGATTTTCGTAACGGATATTTGGAAAACTTAATGTTGTTCAGACTCATCGAACGATGATCACAGACGTGAGATGATGCCTGGGATGCCGAATAATTCTCGTCAACTAGTTACTTCTAACGGTGGTAAATTATCAATTGGAAACAATTGTTTGTAGCGTCTTTGGATTAGCGTTTTTACAAAAAAGCTTGACAGATGTTTAACGTTTTATCATAAATTTTTGACAAAAGATTCAGTTTATATCATAATCTAAATTATTATCTTTATCATTTCTTTATTATATCCATGTGTAAACACGAAAAAAAACTTAATTAACATGTTATTAATATTTATGTATTTATCTTAATATATTTTTGTTTATTTTTTACAAAAGTCTTATAAATTAATCATTTATAAGATATTTTTAAATATTGAGAATAATATTTAGAATAAATCTAATTGTTATAAAATATAACTATTTTACAAAGAAATTTAATAACTTTGGATTACAATTTTATCATATTTAAGTTCTTATTATTATTTTTGTATATATATAGTAATAATTAAATCAAACATACATAATTTTGAATTATTGATATTTGGTTTAAAATTAAATGTAAATATTAAAAATTTTAATTTACTGGGAAAATAGTTGTGATATTACAAAAATGTGTTTCTTAGGTTCCGAGTGGGATTCCTTGATGGAAGTTCACCATGAACCAATTGAAAAAAATTATGAGTTGTTAGAAGAAATTGGAAAGTGAGTATTTAATAATTTGATTTATTATTTTTGAAATATTGATATTTGTTTGTCTATTATAGAGGTCAATTTGCCATAGTAAGAAAATGTATGGAAATAAATACTGGATCATTATATGCAGCCAAAATTATGAGAAAAAGAAGAGTTGCCAGAGGAGTAGCTGCTGCAGATATTGGTAAGTATTGATGTTAACACATGTTTCTGTAACAGATCAAATATATAACTATTTTCTTTAGCTCGAGAAGCCGGTCTTCTGGCACGACTGAGACATCCCAATATTGTTTCATTGCACAAAGTGATAGATACAGGCACAACAGTTGTTTTACTTTTGGAGTTGATTTCTGGGGGAGAACTATTTCATTGGACACCATCGGGTGAAGTAGAAGCTGCACATGTGGTTTGTATTTAAGAATATAGAATTTATAATCACTTATATTATTATACATTACTTTTTTATAAATTATGTCTTTGTATTGCTCATAAAAAAGATAACTTGTATAGTATACATTTTTTTGTATTTCCAAAGGTACGTCAAGTATTAATGGCTCTTAGTCACTTACATTCTCATCAGGTCGCTCACCTAGATATAAAACCGGAGAATATTCTTCTTTCATCTCCTCCTCCTATGCCAAGCATAAAATTAATAGGTAATTCATTTACATTTGAGATATAGAAGTGTGATGGATAAGTATTAAAATTAATTTTTTTTTACAGACTTAGGTCTTTCACATCGTTTGATTCCTGGTTCAGAACACAGAGCACTGTTTGGCACTCCTGAATTCGTGGCACCAGAAATTGTTAATTATGAACCATTAAGTCTTGGTACTGACCTTTGGGCAGTTGGCGTACTTACATATATACTTTTGAGTGGTGCATCACCATTTTTAGGAGAGGATAAACAAGAAACGTACGCAAATGTAGCAGCCTGTCAATATCAATTTGATAATGAATACTTTAGTACTGTATCAGAAATTGCTAAAGATTTTATAAGATCCTTGTTGATCAAGGATCCAAAGTAAGTATTAGTAATATATATATATATATATTTATAAATTGAACAATACTTTGTAAATTGAACATAAATATAATGAATTAAACATTATTTCAGAGAAAGAGGAAGTGCAGAATCGTGCCTTAAACATCCTTGGATCCTTACGGTGTGTTTATAATACTAGTATTTTTCTAAAGTAATCTTATAATATATTGTTATGCTATTTATTAATTTTTTGTATTTATTACGCATTAATATAATATAATTTTCAACATGAATGATCATTCATAATGCATTGAATGCTTCTTTAGTTAAAATGATAAGAAATTATGTATTATATAAAAATTACATTTTTTAGAGAGTAATACATTTTTTATTTTATCTTTTTAATATTTCTTTTAACATACAAAGAAAACACAAAAATCCAAATGATGTATTCCATCCACTATACGCATATTAGACAATATGTTTCATAACAGCAAATAAATGATTTACATGAGACATGAAGTTATTGTAATTATTACATTGTTTATCTTTCAGGAATCTGAAGCATCTAATGGACTTGGTGGAGCTATGATCAGTGCTGTCAAACGTGGTTGTGTTGAAGCTGTCTCCCAATTATTGTTGCAAGGAGCCCCATTGAACATGAAAGATTCTGTATGAAGCTTTTTTTTTAATATTTTTTAATGTGTTGAAATTAAATATAATAAATATTTTATATTATAATAAATATTTTATTTTAAAGAAAGAAGATACACTTTTACACATAGCTTGTGAAGCTGGGGATGAAGGAATGGTTACATTATTGATAGAAAATGGTATAGATTTGGATACACCAAATAAAAAAGGCCTAACGCCATTACACGTGGCTGCTAGGCATGGTCATATCAATGTTGTTAGACACTTGTGCCTTGCTGGTTGTGACGTTGATAAGACGAATCGAGGAATACGTGCAGATGTTACAGCAATTAAATATGGTTATCCAGACATTGCAAATCTATTAGACAAGCTTCGGATAGTGAGTTTTTTTTTAAATTCCTTTTTTAGAAAGTTAGTTTAAATATTAATATTATGTGGTATTATTTCAGCCAAGCCAACGTGAAAATTATATTAGACAATTGCAACCAACACATAGACCAATTGATCGTTTACATATAAGACTTTTGGGACATTGTGCATCAGGAAAGTCCTCTTTAATTAGTTCTTTAAAATCTGGAATTTTTAGTTTCGGTTTTTTTAGGAGATCGAGGAGTCAAAATTATTCAGCAAAGGTATATCACATAACATTAACACATTATTGATATAATAAATTTTGTATTAGTTAAAATAATGTTTTAAAAAGAATAATTTTATTCAGAGAGAACCAAGTATTGAGTTAGATGTTACTAGTAAACATGGTTCTCTCAGTTTTGAATATAGTGATAGTGAATATGAAGGTACACAAGGTGTGGAATGGAGTCGAGGAAATGTCGGTAAGAGAAAACAAATTTTTTAAATACATATAACGGATTATAAATATAGTATAATAGAGATTATCTTTATAATATAATACAAAGTATTATATAATTTTTTATCATTTATTTTCATAGGAGGAGAATGCGTATTTTGGGAATTATGTGGTAGAGAAGAATATTTAGCATCTTACCACTATGTACTTACATTTCAGCAACCAGCAGTTCACCTTATTACAGTTAGTCTTCGCGAACCACTTACCGTTCAACTTCAGCAAATAAAATTTTGGCTCCGTTTTATTGTAGATCGAATTACACCTAACAGTATTGGTTTGTTGAAACTAATTTTTAATTCTATTTTATTGTTCGTTTTTTTTTATATATCTTTTATATTCTTTTTTTTATTAAAGGATTTGCTGGGAAATGTAGTGATATAAAAGTCATTTTAGTGGGTACTTATGCGCCGGAGCCATTAGCACCGAATTCCAGTGGTGGTAGCCTTCTAAGTCCACTCTTACCTTTTTTGAAAGATTTTACATTGATTTTGGGAGATGAGCCTCAAATGGTAGCGGTGGATGCGACCAATCCTTCTAGCCCTGGTTTGAAGCTGCTCAGATCTTATTTAAATAATGCAAGGATGGAGTTTCTTGAGGTGAAGCAACAATATTTCTCACGTTGAACGTGATAACACTTTATCACGCGCACTAGAAGAGAAAATGTTTCTCACTTCTAACTTCACAAAAAAAAAACATACATATATATATATATATAAATACGAGTTTCTCAATTTTCATCAAGTTGTGAGCACTCTGTAAGCATTTTCAGTCTCTTCTAGTTCTTGCTCTAACTTTAAATATGTCTTCTATACTTCAGTATGCTCTTGATGCATTTCAAAGTATACTAAGTGCACGATATCATAGCATGCTTGATATCTGGTACGAACAGGTCCGTTTAATGTATAATTGATTATAAGAGAAGTGTCGTATTGTTTATGGACATATAACATATCTCTTTGATCAATTTATAATATTATATAAATTTATAAAACGGTCCTGGTCAAAAATTATATTTCACTTTGCATATGTACACTATGTCTGGCAGTGTTAACATATTGGTGAACTAAGCAAAGAATTAAAAAATATATCAACATTTTTGCTACATTATGCTTTCTTCACCAATTTTTGGTCATCGATCCAATGCATGGTTAATTTAATACAATTGTAAGTAAATCAAGTCATTGAAAGTAAATATTTATGTGTTCTACAATTTTCTATCACATTGGTTATTTGTAATGTCTAACTAACATAAGCACAAGTTAAACATTAATGAAATACATGAACTTGTAAAAACAGACTCTTATCGATATATTTTTTGTTAACCTTTGGACGAAAGATATAAAGTTTCTATAAAATTTAATTTAATAATTTAATCTAATTTAAACATCTCTCTATAAGATCTGTTTTGAAAAGTTATTGTTCAAATATTAACATCTTCATATTTGATCATTTATTCCATTGTATCTATTACATGATCGAATGACTAATAACATATGTTTTGGTTGCTGATTATGTGGCTATTAAAGTTTATTAACATCAGCCTTAATGCATGCCATGCATGATGTAGGATGGACCGGAAGTTGCAGAAAGTTTTCTCCGACGTGACACGCCGCGTGAAGCGGCCATGTACGTGCCCCTGGCGAATCTTGATAAACAGGTCGATCCATTTCTCAATTCCTTTGATAAAAGTGATGTCTCTAAAAAGAATTCTACTTCTTTCAAAGTAGATGCTTTAATGCTTTGCCCCAAAAATACATACATGCACTATTATCAAATGTAATAAAGCATAAATATTTCTCTTGTATATATTTTACGCATCAATATGTGTTATACATCTTTGTATGTCTTTATAATTGATCTAGAATTTTTACTATAGAGTGCTTTGGTATGGACTGGTCTTGCTGAATCATGGAGAACATATGTACAATCTTTGGAAGTACCTCCAGTAATGCTTACACAGGATGAATTTTTGAATGAAATCAGAAAAATCAATCCATTGGTTTGTTTAGAGCATTCTAAACAACTTGGATTACAATTACAGGTATATATACATAAAATGTTATTCTTATCCTAGAGCTAAACTGACCATTTCATATCTAAGCTAACATCTACGTTAGTATGAAGTAATAGCTGGTAATAAAGATATAATATTTTTATATAGCCATTATACTGCCATATAGCCATTAGACCGTCGGTTCTAAAAGATGATAATAACCCGTACCTGAAGTTATTATACCTATAGATCCTTCTTAACAAAATAATGTATTTATTGTATAGGTATATAATTATATATTTTTTTACAGAATTTAGGAGAATGTTTACTTCTTCCTGGCGAGTTAATAGTTCTTAGCCCAGAATGGTTTTGGCAAGATGTTATAAATTGGCAATTAAGTCCTGACCAACGAGGTCGTCTTGGAGGACGTACTACAGGCGTTTATACTTTAGAAGATTTTCAGGCACGATGTCCTTGTCCAGCAAGTCAAGCTTTACAAGCTTTACAAGCTGTTAATTTGTGTGTTCCGGTATATTACCGATCTTTTTACTTTTTTATATATTTAATTTATTACGCAAAAAATATAACAAAAATAATAATTTGCTGAAATGTTTTCATAGTGTGAAGTAGATGACGATGAAGTGGAATATGAATTACCTTGTTTAAATCTGGTGGAACGTCTTCCTGGTTTATGGGAGCCATGGAAATCATCTACGAATTCGTTGCCACATGCGGGTCTTCGTCTTTGTCCAGCAGAGGCTCCTTTATACCATTTATCTCCGATATTCCCGCACTTACAAGTATGAATAATTTTTTAATACTTTGCATGCATATCAGATAAAAAGATAAACAAATTGTAACGTGTTTTTAACAAATAGGCTCAATTGCGAAAAATTACTCAAACTTGGGATCCATCAAATTCGGATCTATATCAATGGTGGAGAGGATCAAAACTGTGTGTGGGTCCCTGCGAAAGTATCGTAACATTTGAAGAAGAGGAACAAAGTTGTATAGAAATTCGAGTACGAGGACCTCGTGGATCTAGTGCTCAGTGTTTTGGACTTTTCAGTGTTATTTTGGATGCTGTCAATGCTACTCTTGACTTAGTAGCACCTGGAATGCTACTTGAGAAGCATTGGCTTAGTCCAAGTCAACTTCAAGGATATAGCGATGTTAGTAGCTTTAATTATATGTATTTCGCGTGGTATATTAATTTAAGAGTCATATGTTTGGTTTTATGATATCATAGGTAATACATTCTTGGGAACCTGCAACAATAGTGTCGGCCTTAATAGATAAAAATTTGGAAGAAGCTATACTTAAAAATCCAATTAACAATCAAGAAGAAAGCATTTGGGACATTGTTGGGTGTGGGTTACCCCTGATGGAGAACTGTCTTCCAGGTACAAGACAACCTCTTAAGAGTATAAAACCTGCTGTAAAAAGAAGATTAGCTGAAATGCTAGATCCACCTGATCATCATGGAAGAGATTGGTGTCTTCTTGCCGTAAGATTGGGTTTAGGGGATCGAGTTGCACAATTGGACAGTACAGTAGACAGTCCGACGCTCAGGTTAGTAAAATTGTGACAATTAAATTAATTAATTGACAATGTAATTATTATTATAATAAGATATTTCCATAGGTTACTAAATTGTACAGGCACGGATTGTACTGTCAGTTCTCTTATACAGCAATTACGTGCCCTTGATCGTGGGGATGCCGTGCATCTTTTGCTTTCTCATACGCCAGTGTATGTTTTATCAATGGCTATTGATTCTGAGACAGGGTCTAATCTTTCCAGATGACGATGCTGCGCATATCGACGATGCATCAATACTTTCTAGATTAAACAACCAAATTTTTAATACTGCAGCACTTGAAATTGCCAAAGCATCACTGTTTCCGCCCGTTATAAATGTTGTATTAATTATGTAAGTATACTAAGTATTTATGTCATCTCTTAATGACACCAACTGCGTTTATTGTGTAATTTTATACGTCGATTTGAAAAGTAACGTATGCGTGGCACTTTGCAAATTTATTACTTAAATGATATAGTTTACGTGACAAAGTTAAAAACATTGAAGATTTTTTACAGCTGCATTTTAAGGATGTGCGCGATTACATCTTCAATCAATTCACTGTACTTTGTAAAAGTACAGATAAAACGTTTGTCTTTATACAACATTCGTGTCATGTTCACTGCATTGGCATAAGTAGTAGGTATTATATATATAATACAGTATTCCTATAGATTATTTAACATAAGGAGATCTTATTTCTCTGAATTGCATTCCTATGCGTCCGTATACAAATTTTTCTGCATCATGTTATCATTCCTTATAATGCTATGAAAAGAATCAATTCTTTGAAGGCAGAAAAATAAATCAATATGCTACATATCTAGCCAAAAACAGAAGTACCATTATAATAAACCAGATATTTATATCCAAGAATATTTCTAAATATTATGCGTAAAAAATATACGCATAAAAAACGAAGCAATTTCATACTACACATATATAAAAAAAGAAAAAAAAATATGATATTGAATTTGATATCGATATTCTTTCGAAAGCTTTTTTGGTATCCATATAACAGATCTTATCAAATATCAATTGTCAATATGCACTGTTTTCATTTAGTAAAATATGTATATATTTGTATGTGAATGAGAACAAAAAAATTTGCACAATTTTTAAAATTAATTATAAGTATGTTGTGTGATATGCTTGTTCATATGATATGTACATTTCTTATTATCTTGCTACGTACAGCTGTGAAAGACTTTATACTAAAAACTTCACAAGTAACATATAACTCTTGGTTAGTATTTAATAAATAGTTATAGAAAATTAAAAAAAAAAAAAAGTTTTTCCATTATTTATATATGGATTAAATGCTTATTATGATTTGTGATTTGATTACATGCTGGAGCATGTAATTTTTTATACAGTATTTAATACACGTTTCTGCCAGAATATATATCTATTATTATAACTTACGGATGAAAGATACGGATTAAAATTTTTAATTAATCTTGTCGTTCAAAAGCTTTGTTATAATCAACTAACGTAATGTATTGTTTAAATATATGTATTAACAAGTCGCGAAAATTGAACGTTACTTTTAAGAAAAATAAGTGCATACTATCTAAGTTTATATTATATTCATACTAATGTTAATTAAAATGCCAAACAAATAACACGTATGGAAAATAACATTATGAATACAATAAGAATTTGAAAATTTTTTACTATTATTTTATATTTCTAAACATTATGTATTTCAAAAATAAACAATTTCATAATTATTGTATTCTATTTAAGACTTTGTAAGGATGTGTTCTCGTTGCTTGCTATTAGCTTTTAAATATGTTTTGTAATTCTTGTTATGAGAAGAACAGTTAATGTATGTATGTATACAATTTTAAAAAATTTCTATATCTGCTGCGATACGCTTTGGAAAGTTTGTGTTCTAAAAATATTGCTTTTTGTGATATAATATTAAATCTAAAAAAGATGTTTAGTAATACATTTGGAACAATGAGACTGTGCACGATAAGCGCGTGCAGTTTGCAAAATATTTAAGAGGTTTAAAACATAAGGAAATAGTTACTTGTAAGTTCTAAAAGGTTTCTAAAAAAGGTGTAATGGGAGTACCGGGGATATATACAGTAGATTTTTTTTAATCATATATACTCCCCACAAACATATATATATATATACACACACACACATGCACATACACACACATTTTATGTTTTTTAAATGCTATATATCATATAATGACAAAACCGACGATTTTATGCATAATCTAAGAACATAGATATACTTGTAAAACTTAATCCTTCTTTAAAACTATGTCTTGGACATTAGGTCAAGAATGAAATTGATCTGTTATGACATGTATTGTAACTGATATATGTATACATACGATAGTGAAGTTATTTGCACAGAAGATTCAGCGGTCCATTTTTTTTCATCCAACCTTGTTCCTAAAATCTCCATTCCAATCGCTTCCCAATTTCTATAAGTTTATCTCTGGCGCGTTTGAGTTTGATTGCATGCGAGGCGTTGCGATTCGATCGGTCGATCGATGAATCAGTCGAGCGGGAAAATTCGAATGGTCAATTAAAAGATAATTGATAAAATCAATTTCAAATTGTATTGCAACTGGCGTGATATGAAGGATCGAGTACGATGACGAACAAGACGCATCGGGTATTGCATTCCCGATGTTTGCTGTTTACTATGGCCACTCGGTTACGTGGTCGGTCAGAAAACAGGAACGAGATTCTTTTAGAGGCCGAGAATAGCATGGGAAGGCGGAGATCGCGTTTCGCGGCTAGTAGTCAGTATAGTGAGGTGGATCGACCAGTTAAGAGCCAGGGTAAATTCGGGACCATAGCCAAAGTCGTTAAGCAATTATAGAATTGGATTCGATCGAAGAGTTCGGGGAGGCCCGTGCCACACCGGTTTCGTTTTATTTTAGCTTAGCTTTCGAAGGCATCCGGTTGTGCATTCTCACATCGTGGATCATCGCTACGATCAGAGTGAGTGATATACTCTTTACTTAATAAAAACTCATTACCTTTTCTTTTGGTATCGCGACATATCATCATTAAATATGATCGTGCTTTTATATACGAACTTTACTTATGTATTTTGTATAAGATCATTTTTTGTAACGTACAGTAAATAATGATCACATAACGGAAAAAGAAAAAGTGCTAGCGATATTTTAATATTACATGATATTTCTATGCATTCGTGATTAAAAAATGTTATTATTTTATTAATTACATTTTTCTCGTTTTTTTAGGTATTAAAAGTCGAGAAATATCGGTAAGGAAAACGTAAAGAGCCGCCCGTCATCATGGAGGCGATCAAGAAGAAAATTGCGGCATTGAAGATGGAGATGGATGCCGCTAATGAGAAAGTCGAATTGAATGAAAATAAAGCGAAGCAAGAAAATATGCGTGCCGACAAATTGAATGATGATTTGAGAGATTTGCAGAAACGATTGGTTCAACTCGAGAGGGATTATGAAATAACGAAGACTCAGCTCGAACAATCTACTGCCGATTTGGAGCAATGCGAAAAATCTTGGTCTAGAGTGCGTAAATATGATTTTTTTTTCTCTTTCTTCTTATTCATTTTTAATTTATCGATTGTCTTTGTTATATTAACAGGCTGAACAAGATCGAACGTCGTTGACGAAAAAGGTTCAGGAAATTGAGGCGACTCTCACTAAGAAAGAAGAATTACGTCTTACCGCTCAGACGAAACTTGCACGTGCGACGGAACTCGCTGATGATGCTTCAAGGTTTGTACTTAGTGACCGAGATTTGAGAAATAATTCGGAAAATATATTTCACTTTATAAAAGTATGATATTTGTTGAAGAATACCGATAAATACTTAATTACAGTTTCTTTCTGCAGAATGTGCAAAGTGTTGGAGGATAGGAGTCGACTCGACGAAGAACGTACGCAAAAGTTGATGGCGGAATTAAAAGATGCGAGGCTGATCGCCGAGGATGCTGACGCGAAATCGGATGAAATTTCGAGGAAATTGCAATTCGTTGAAGAGGAACTTGAAGGAGCGGAAGAAAGAGTGAAGACGAGCGAAGCGTATGTATATTTTATTATTGGAATATTATCGAATATCGTGATTTATAATTCGATCTAAATCAAGACGTTTTCTTTTCTATAGAAAAATCGTTGAACGAGAAGATGAATTATTCATCGTGCAGAATATTGTCAAGTCGTTGGAGGTATCCGAGGAGAAGGTAAGTTATATAATTTTAAGTTACAATGATCACGATGATGCGTAACGACTTTTCGTTACAGGCGAATCAACGAGTGGAGGAATTTAAAGTGCAGTTGAAGTCATTAAAGAAGAAGTTAAAGGAAGCCGAGAAACGTGCAATTCTTGCTGAAAGAACTGTCAAGTTACTATTGAAAGAAGTAGATACCAAAGAAGGTATTATCATTATTTTACTTTGTTATTATATTGATTAAGAATGAATAAAATTTCGAACATATAATTGACGTCGAACGATGATTCGATTTACAGATGAGCTCAGAGAGGAGAAGGAGAAATACAAGGCTGTTTGCGACGACATGGATGCCACGTTCGCCGAGATGACGGGTTATTGAGATCGTCTAGACGAATTCAATTTTACATTATTTTATTACATCTGCGCTTTTTCCGCTTATTCGCTACATCTAACACGGACGTTCTTTCATTTATGTCTGATGTGCTTATATGCTGATTCGTGTCATTATTTTAATTTGTTAAGGAATACTTATATGACTTTAATATAATTTGCTTTGCGAGAAGCTTCGCGATAAGTTAACCGACGTTAGGAGGTATGCCCGTTGCTAATTCTTAATCGTAGCCGCTTCGCTCTACGCATAACACCCTGCCAAGATCTATGGGGTCAGTGAATACTGGCTCACGGTCGCTTGAGAAATTGATGCTCTTCTTGATAGAACTGATACGTCGTTCTTTTCTTTCAGAAGCATCTACGTGGGCTAATATGGCGAAATTGCGATACGTGAAAAAAGAGCACGATACTCTTCTTTCCCTTTTTATTGTTGTATGCAATTCTGTATTTTCAATAAACGCCTATCACGATAATTGCTGTTTATAACGATTATTCTCGATTATTAGTTATATATATATATTATGGTATATTTTTACAGGTATGATGATTTATCATGAGAAAATTATATATTTATATCGAAAAAATACTCTCGGAAAAGCTACTTGTTTTTCCTTTTTTTTCTTCTCCTTTTTTTATCCTTATCGTCGGTCAGTTGTTGAAAACGGGCGGAATAAAGCAGACCAGAACGCGAATAAGTCAAAGAATTCGTTTGAGTCTAACTAAAGAACCCGGTACATTGTTTCTTTTGCATTTCTTTGAGTCTATAAAGCATTGTCTTGATCGGTCATCGAGTGCAGTAACCCGCGAGCTTTGGATTAGAAGGTCCGCTACTCTATCACCGCGATATACATACGTATATCGATATAGACATCGATCGAACTATGAACGCGATCAAGAAACGTTTGCAAACGTTGAAGGTCGAGAAAGATCTTGCGATAGATAAAGCCGATATGTGCGATCAACAGGCAAAGGAGGCTAATCGTAGGGAAGAAAAATTGAGAGACGGTGTACGAGAACTGGCAAAGAAACTAATTCAAATGGAACATGATTTGCAAGTGAGCAAAACTCATCTAAAAAAGTCGATTAAGAGTCTCGAACAGAAGGAAAGAATTTATATCGTGGTTAGTGAAAAATTTGCAAAACTAATCCTTTGTTTATATCCTTCCTTTTGTTCTCGTTAATTTAATCATTCGATTATTTTCAGACGCAATCCGAACTGGCAATATTGAATAGAAAGATGCAACAGTGTTCGGAAAATTTAGAAAAATCCGAAGAACGACGACTCGTTGCACAAGTTAAGTTAACGCAAGCTATGGAAACTGCAGAAGATGCAAAACGGTTCGTCGCGAAATTTCATTTATTATTATTTCAAAAGATTTCTAATATTCCTTATATATATTATTTTCAAAGAAATTTTTACGTAGAATTTGTAAGGTCTTGGAGAATAGAAGCAAATTGGACGAGGAAAGAATGGATCAATTGACGGCACAGTTGAAAGAAGCCAGGCTTATCGCTGAAGATGCCGATAATAAATCCGACGAGATTTCACGAAAATTGACTTTCGTTGAGGACGAACTCGAGGCCGCGGAAGAAAGAGTGAAATCGAGCGAAGCGTACGTTCTTTTGTGTAACAAAGTAATTTTAGAATAAATTTCACTTCTCTTTTTTTCCTTTTTTTTTTATACTTACTTTTCTGTAGTAAAATCGTCGAACGCGAGGACGAATTGTTCATCGTCGGTAATATATTAAAGTCTTTGGAGATATCCGAAGAAAAGGTAGGATAGTTTATGTAACATCGAAAAATACGATTATAGTTCTACGTAATTTATTTTTATCCTTGTAGGCCAATCGGAGAGTGGAAGCGTTCAAAGCGCAATTGAAGGAATTGAAAGTTAAATTAAAATCAGCTGAGAAGCGAGCAATCATAGCTGAACAAGCCGTCAAGGTGCTTGTCAAGGAATTAGATTCGAGAGAAGGTGGGCAAAATTAAATTGTTTTTTTTCCTTTTTTCTCTTCTTTCTTTCTTTCTTTTCTTTTTCTTAAAATTTAAATCGAAGAGAGTAACGTTTATATGAACGTATGTTTTAGATTATTTGTTTAAAGAAAAGGAGAAATACAGGTATATATGCAACGATATGGATTCCACTTTTGCCGAGCTTACAGGATTTTAATCGAGTTAATCGTATTGGATTCTTAAACTTTTCGTTATTTTTCTTCTTTCTTTCTTTTTTTTTCTTTTTTTCATCTAGGATGATATTGTTGTACTTTTGTATAAAAAAAAAATGAGATAACGAAAGAACGGATATGTTTTACACGATATCAATTTATTTAATCGATTCTACGATCGACGCAGTGCTTCGAAACTTCATACCTTCGACTTTTTAATATGATTAGAGCGAAATAATGCTCAAGTTCATTTATGTACGTCGTTAATCGCAGTCTCGCAACGGAAGAGAAATTTGGCAGTCAGCAGAGATATTGAGTTTATTGACAATTAAAATCTCGGCGAGCTTTATTATCTTTTGTTTTCTTTTTTCTTTCCTTCTTTCCTTTCTGTTTTTTTTTCTTTTTTTCTTCTTCTTATTTTTATTCGAGATGACGCTCCAAAGAGGGGAAAAGAGATTTTTAGATCGTTCGCACAAGCATACCACCACATTCGCGCAAGATACTTTTTACAACGACACTAATAATAGTTATAATAATAATCGTTCGTTTGATTTGCTCTCACATCTTCTGTCTTTTTTCTTTGTTCTTCGCGGGAAAGTCGACGATCAAGAAGACGGTAACTTCGAATCGCGATCGGAAACTGGATCGAACGGCAACAAATAGTTTTAATTTAACTTCCAAAGATATTATTCGTAAGGATATCTCAAGAGAATATCATCGATCGATCCAATATGATAAAACATATTTATATAAATATCGTACGCTATACGTACGAGGGTCGTTCATGAAATGAGCCTGCGAGATCAATCGTGTTCAATTCTTCATTTCAATGTTTATCGTTGCGAAGCTGAAAAGATCAATGACACTTTTAAAATGCGTCGAATAATTCCTTGATAGATACACATATATATATATATATATATACACATATATATACATATATATAGTATAGAGTGTTTAAAAATCTCTTTTTAGAATAATATCAGATCTCTTCAAAGTATCTCGCTAACATATTTTTTGAACGACCATCGTATAATCTCGCAATGTAATCGTGGCACTGAGTCTTCCTACCGAATCATTAACGTAGAAAAAAAGGATCGGCGGAATTCGATCGCAATGAAAAAATGTACAAAAATTCGGCGGCGGACGATCGAGTGCCCGACCTAAAACACGTGTGTTTGTTTCGCGTGTCGTAAATAATACCCGCTTCCCGGTAAATGATACTAACGAATTCGAATCGAACTCTACGAGTTTGATTGACGTGCTTCTTTTTTTACTTCATTTTTTTTTCTTTTATTATTATTATTATTATTATTATTATTATTTTATATACACCAACGCAACGTTTCTCTCTGTACGTAACGCGCGTCTTCGCTCCGAGTTCTTTAAAAGAATGACGACAAAACTTCGTTGAAGATATTATCTATGGTAATTCTTTTTGTTCTTTATAATTTTTTTATTTCATTCTTTCTTTTTCTTTTTTTTTTTTTAAATTTGTATTATTACTATATCTATACACTTTAAAGTCGTATCGTCGATTTTTGAAAATACACCGAGAGGCGAAACGTCTTCAACAAAACTTTATCGTCCACGTGCTTTCTCTCACATTCATTATACGCGTATACCATTTTGGCCTCGTCTTCGCATTGTCGCGCACTGTTATTTTTTTTTCTTCTTTTTTTTTTGTTTTTTTTTTGTTTTTTTTTTGTTTTTTTTTTCTTTATTAGTTTAGGGCAGTAACCACTATGATTGGCCAACGAATATCTTATTAATAATTATTAATCTTGGTGTAGTGTGTTCCCAAGTGTTAGCGTAGTTTTTTACGCAAAAAGCAGTCTTTCGGAAAAAATTCGTGATCGCTACGAAAGACAATGGATATCAGTCAAGATTATTATTGGATCCATTCGATAGTCTGCAGACTGGCAGTGTCGTGGAAATATTTTGGAACTTGGAATCTTTAAGGTCTACTAACCTCTATTTACTCTATCGACGACGACTTGCGGCCACCGATTCGACGAAAATCGAATTAATTTTCTTTCTCCCTCTTATCGTCGGCCGAGCGAAAGTCGAACGGACGCAAGATAGCAACAGTGATCGATTTGATATTCTTTTCTTTTTTTGTATTTTTTTTTTAGTTTTTTTTTGGTTTTTTTTTGTATTTTACTGACAATTAGATGAATCTTTTTTTTTTTTCTTTTATGAGCGTGCGCGACATTCGAAGAGAGATACGGTTTTCCGCGCCTCTCCCGTTTCATCATCCTTTTTTTTTTCTTTCTTTATCTAATTTTTTTTTTTTTTGTTTACTCTCCCCATTTTCTATTTCTCTCTTTCTCTAAACGCTCCGAAGAGTGGACAATAATAATTCGTAGAGTTGGATGAAGTCCACTCCATCCTTACTAGATCCTCATCTTCGTCGCACGGAAAAACGTACTATTTAGAAGTCTTTTAGGATCATAACGGATTTAAAGTAATTAACGATGTGTACTCGTACGTTATAAACTCTTACAATGTAACAGAGTCCAACGATTCATCGAGTCTCGTCCCGAGGACGAAAATCATCTCCATATTTCTATCCTTTCGTTCCACTATTTTATTTCTCGTTTGTCTTTCTTTCTTGCTCTTTTTTTTTTTTCTTTCTTTTCTTTATCAATACCTCGACCTATATTTATATTATTCTCTTCTCTTTGGCTCTTCGCACCGGCCGTTCGCATGTTTCTTTGCGATGTTAAGAAGGAAGATGACACCGAAAAAGAAGACGTTCTTATTGAACGCGTCGAATAAATAATTCGGAGAATTTTATAAACTAGAGATAAAAATCAGTCTCGTTTGACGTATCCCGGTGATCGCGATACATTTTGTTATATGTAAAAAGAGTTTTACATTTTGGCAATACGAAAGATGTCACACGGTTACTTTCCGATAGCCGATCGATATGTGTTTTCGATTATTACCGCTCGGATAAAAGTGGTCGCGATATATATATATATATATATATATATATATAATATATATAATATATATATATAATATATATAATATATATATATATATAATATATATATATATATATATATATATATATATATATATTTCTATATTACGAAGGTACATGAAATACGAAGAAGACAAAAATCTCTTCTCTCGGTGTCGCCTTACGTCCTCTCATCGCATTATATACGAATTTTCAAATTTCGCGCGGTTCTATTCGTACCATACGAGTATATTTCATCATTTCTTTCCTTATTTTTATTATCTTTGGCACTCACGCGTATATACGATTAGAAATTTGTATTAATCGTGTTCACGCACGCCCATTTCTAATACGTACACGCTCAACGTATAACGCGTCTCGTCGTGTCATTCGTTTGGATTAATCCGAATTTTTCAAATCGTGCGTCTATTAACGGCGCGTTCAACTATTTTCTTTCTCTCTCTTTCTCTTTCTCTTTTTCTCTCTCTCTCTCTCTCTCTCTCCATCTATTTATATCTCTCATTCGCTGTTCTTTAATTAAGCATCATAGCTTCTCGACGAGACACGGGAAAGAAGATTAAATTGTATTCTTTATCTATTCAACTTGGACCACGAAAAGGGATGAAAGGGTCTTTTGGAAGAGAATTTGGAGTATTCGGTCGATCGTGGTAACGCTCGAGAAGTTAGACGGCGATAGAGTAATCGGAGGAAGGATTATTTTGAGTACTCGGTCTTGACCAAAGGGAACTCCTAAGGCCTAGTTTGAGCTTCTTCAAAGAATCGATGTCACATTCGGCCTCGCTCAGCTCAGGACGATCACCATTTCCGTGTTGCGGAACGACGTTGCCTTGATTACCCGCTACAAAAGCAGTCTCCGCAACCGATATCGGCGGAAGCAACGTACGCAGTGAACTCCTGCTGGGAACATGCCATCTTAAAAGATAGCCGTGAAAGAAAAAATAAATAAGATTTACTCTATGCTGATTAGAAATTATTTAACGTAAAATAACTTTTTAATGAAAACATACAATCGCGATTATTTTAAAGGGAAACAGAGTAAATCATTTAGAAAAGTAAATAAGTTATCGTTTTACGTCGTTTTTAACGTATTTATTGGATGGTTCAATAATATAGGAATTTTCAATATTTTATATCTAAATTAAAAATATTAGTTATTTTTTTATTGAAAATTCGACATCACTTATTGGCCAGTCTAATCCATACGCAGATATATAAGCTTTATATTATAGACTATCAATTAGGGTTGTCCACCTCAATTATCAGATTTAAATCCCATCGATAATCTATGGAATGTATTAGACCGATGACTACATTTAACTTCCATACAAAAAAAAGAGTTAAGGAAAAAATTATAAGAAGTATGGCAATAAATAAGTCCCGAATATTTAAGAAAAATTATTTCTAGTATAAACGATTAAAACATGTCCAAAATCAAAAGGGCTATGCCACCAAATATTGAAATTTCGCCAAATAATTTTAAAAATATTTTATTTGGTATTGGTGGTATTGACGTCCGAATATTTTTGTAATATGAAAATCGAACAATATTTCATTTATAATGTGTATAAAATTGTAGTGGCTAAACATAAATACATTAAATTGTATATTTTTGTTAATTACAATAAGTGATACATAAAAGGAAAAAAAATTATTTTTTTTATTCATGAACAATCGAAATATATATACTGATTTATTCAAATATACTATAATGCCCGAATATTTTTGTCATTTACTATATATCTGTACAATATTAGTTTTGTTGGTGAGTAAATACAAATAAAAAAATAAGGAATATCGGAAAATAAAAGTTACGGTATCTTAAAAATATTAACGATTATTTGTTGTCGTATATCAATCGATATAATATCAATATTTGTATTAATAAATTATCTGTGACAATAATAACATTATTTATTCAACGTGTTCATCGATTTATAATAATCGACGTTCATGATGTTTGATTATGGAATCGTGTCGGTATAAAATTCATGGGAAAATGTAGATATGCTCAATGTTATTGTTATGTCATTTTACATTAATTATTATCGAGGTGTATATTTTCATAGGGGATTTGAAAGTATCATATTGTATCGGCTAAGTTTAATATGATTCGATACTGTGATTATGAATGTAACAATACATGTAAATAACAACGAACGATCCATTTTTCCGAACTGGCTCAATGAAGGTTAAGACGTCAATTTTTCTAATGGTAATTAACGTTATATATTATATATGGATATATATATATATATATATATATTTATGTATTAAAATTTTCTCATTTTATATAAAATTATATAATATTAAATTATATTATATTAAATATTTATATGTATTAAAATTTTCTCATTTTATATAACAATTAGATATTGAAAATTAATTACTGTTTCCCCTTAATTATTTAATGTTTAAATATACATAAAGCAAAATAAAAGAACAATCGAAATTAGATTAAGCATAATTTACCAAAAAAGATTGTTAAAAATTTGAAAATTCTTAAACATCAACTAATAATTAAAAAAACAACAAAATGTATTTATTACCTAGATCGTCCTCTTCGTGGCAGTGATTTCTGTTCCGACATCGGCGAGATGTCCGAAGAAGTGCTCGACGTACCGTGATAAATGAAGTCTGAAACGGCTCGAACTGAAAGATTGTTTCCTTATAATAATAATTCGTTCGATATACGATGGATTTTAGAAAGATTAGAGATAATATAACGTACTGTGTTTGAGTTTGCCAGCGTCGAGTTGATTGGAAGACTCTGTGCGAGAGCTCGTCAGCTGATCCGGGTCAGACTCGCTCTCGTCGCTCTCGACGTCGCCCGGGGTTTGTTGTTTCCTCTGTTGCCGTCTCCTCGACGAGACACTCTTCATACTCTATATATATATATATATATATATATATATATATATATATAAAAGAAAGAAAAAAAGAAAAATTCGATCGATATTTTATTTTATATAAATAATATTAGAAAATAATCCTAAGATAGATAAATTTTTTACCGTTGCCGCTGGCGGAGGACTCGCGCAGCCCTCGGTCATAGCGTGCTCGTGATACATGAAACTGTGAAGAAGAGTATTGTTCGGATGTAGACCTGCCGCAGATGCTTCCGCCGCGCCTCCCAGTCCTCCCAATCCTCCCAGCCCTGCCAGGCTTCCCCCGCCACCCTCCGAAAGCTGGAACGTAGCGTACGGCGAGATGTCCTCCGCTGTCTCTGTAACCCATTAGAGGCATTGCCTACCTTTCAAATCGCGTCTGACCAATAATTCTGGATATCCGTGTATCTAGAAAGATGTTGACAGGATCAAATATGTCGATTGATGATAATGTATCTATACCTTTGATGTGACGCGTTATACATTCAGCGATCGATTTCCGATAGATATTCGAAGATTGACCAAACCTAAATTATATTTAACAAATATCATAATTGGTTAATTCTTTGAATATCGTTCACTCATCGACCTGCTGTTGCATCGTGAAAATCGCATGATTGGATGGGCGATGCGCATTTTACCTGTACAGTAATTATAGTACCAAACCTGGCTGTCGTCCGTATCGTAACAAAGGTTCACCTGGAATCTTGTCGGGCCCTGCACCCGTATTTGCTGCCTGTTGCAGGGCGACCTTGTGAATAGTTGCATAATAACGTTCTCGTTGTGTTTCCGCGTTTTGTTGATTTTCTTGGGACTCCTTCATCGGTCTTTGAACTCTGTCTCCCAAATATCCTAAAATATATTCTCTATTGTATTTGATTTTAATTATATTTGGTTTTAAATTTAAATTTTTTTTAAGAAAACTTACTGTTTCGCCAACGGAAAGCAACTATTATGGCCGTCGTGACTAGAGCAAATGTAGCGATTATCAAAGGCAGCATAACTTTTACATCCGCATAGAATGGTATAACAGATGCTATTCCACGTTTCGATAATTCTGGAGGCGGTGGTTCTGCAAGGTTACAGGAACACAGTGCTTTTTGTGGATATAATTTTTACAATTTTATTATTTCACCAGCTGATTAATGAGCGCAATGATGAACTTTTCAAGCGATTCAAGCGGAGTTTATTAACGTCGTTCGAGCTTACCACCTTCCTTCGTCAATGTCACGAAACTGAATTCCGCCTGATTGCTTCCAGCAACGTTATGAGCTTCGACCTTCAATTGATAAACCGTACTAGGTGTTAGATTTGTCACGACGAATCTTCGTTGCATTTTAACGCTGTTAGACACTAAAGTCCAATGAAATTCGTTTGCAGGTCTGTACTGAATAACGAAGTAAAGTATAGGACATCCATTGTCAGGCCAAACGTGTAATCTTAGAACCAACGTTGTTGAGTTGGGGCTAAGAAAAGCCGCGGACGGTGGTATTCCTGGTGCTTGGCCTTGAGTTCGTACAGAAAGTACCGGCGACGAAGGGCTACTACCAATTTTATTATGCGATGTTAAATACAATTGATAAGTATTTCCACATAAAAGACCCTGTTGAAATAAAAAATTTGCGAATATACCTCTTGAATTATAACGTATTAAAAATATTTCTCTCGAAAGCTTACCTTTAGCTCGTGATTAGTAGCATGTCTAGAAAGATGTAATTCGTCTAAGTTGCCATGCGTTGTACGATAATGTAACGTGTAACCGGTTAGAGGAGCACCTCCGTGATAACCAGCTTTCCAATGTAATAATATACTACTTGATGTTGAACTCGTTACATATAATACAGGTGCATTGGGTGGAACTAGAGAAAGTATAAATACAAAGTGATACGAATTTAAGTATAGATAGGTTTTATAAAAATATATATTACCTTGCACTGTAAGAGTGTAATGTAATTTATCACCCCCTTGAGCGTTTTCCACTTGACAGGTATAATTTCCAGAATCTTGTGATTGTAAATTCGAAAGGACGAGTTCACCGGTTGGTAAAATTTGTGCGTTTCTGGTAGTATCGGTTCGAATTTGTTCAATGCCTCCTTTGTACCATTCTCTAGTGGGATCTCCAACCTCATTGCAAGCTAAAGTAGCAGAACCTCTCCATGGTTTTACAACATGACCACCAAAGGACGTGATCCTTGCGGGTACTCTATTAGTTGGTACTTGAGCTGCAACTTTCGAACTTTGGCCTTCACCGACTCGAGTATTACCTGTTACCCAAAATTGATATTCTACGTGTTGTTGTAAGCCCGTTGCTTCGAAATGAGTGTTCGTAGCTGGTAATGTCCTCTTGCCATGATTTAATTCTCCCTGACCGTCGACAACTCTACAATATTATTTGGATAAAAGTTCTTTCATTTTAGAGTTAATATTTAATCCAAGTTATAACTCGGATAAAAGTTTGTTTTTATAAATTTGATTAAACTATGATGTACCTAGTATAGAGATTGTATTTTGTGATAATTCCATTAGGCTCCAATGGTGGCAGCCAGGAAATAAAAAGAGCCTGAGGCGAACTCACGACCACTTTAATATCCGCTGGACTTCCAGGTACTGTAATAAAGTTAAATTAGAACCGGTACAATAAGGATAAAGTAGAATAGCTGTAATAACAATACCATCTTCTTCGGTCTGACAATAAGTAACAGTAGTAGGAACTCCATCTCCTACTCTCGTATAGGCTAGTACTTGTATCGTATAATTTGTATACTTTCTTAGATCTGTGAGGACTATCGTTAAAGCACTAGTTTTACGTACCTACGACAAAAGTATATATATATATATATATATATATATATATGTATATATATATATATGTATATATATAGTATATATATATACATAGATAGTATATATATAGTATATATATAGTATATATATAGTATATATATACATATATAGTATATATATAGTATATATATATACATAGATAGTATATATATAGTATATATATAGTATATATATAGTATATATATATACATATATAGTATATATATAGTATATATATCATTTTAGGATAACGTTCTCTTCATATTTTTAATTGGATTACTTTCACAACGCAATGTGCTTACTTCCATTTCATCCACGCCACGCCATGCGTCCGCTAAAATCGGCTCGTAATTCAATTTATAACCTTGAATAATGCCATTACTATGAGTATTAGGAGGTGGTTGCCAAGATACTTGTAGAGATTGCGAAGTAAGCGCTGCACATCTCACATCTTCCGGTGGTTTACTGGGAACTGAAAAGGAACAAGTTCTGAAGCTTTGTAGCAATCAACGTTAGCGTCATATTGATCTCGCCGGAAGGTAATTTCGAGTCTCACCATCCTCTAATGTCTGCGTTAGTAATGGCTCGGATAAAGGTCCAGATCCGACTTGATTGTACGCTTGAACGACCAAGGAGTATCTTGTGTAAGGTCGAAGACCCGTCAATCGAAGTTCACCGCCCCCTTCCTCACCATCTCCGGATACAGAAGTGAAATTGTACGATGGATTTCCTGAGCTAGAAAGATCGTTTAAGACTTTTATCTTAGCGTAAATTTGTCGTTAGCCATTTTCTAATGAATTTTCGCTCTTATCGTCGTTTCAATAGAATAGACAGCAAATTCAATGAAGTTTAGAACGAGTTAATCGACGGGAAGAAATTTCGTTACCTAGTCTCTCTATAGCCGACATTAAAGCCTTGTATGTCACCATGACGAAGTTCGGGCAATGGTGGTGACCAAGTAATCAAAATTTCCGAGGAAGAAAGTGCTCTTGCAGCGAGATTAACTGGAGGTCCTGCGGGTCTTTGAGGTTCGGTTCTAACCAATAGTTCCGTTGAAGGAGCCGAACGACCTGCTGGTCCTTCAGCGATTACTCGTATCGTGTATCTTGTAGCAGGTTTAAGATCGTCGATTAAAGCGGCGTAAGGTAAAGGAGGTCCGACAAATTCTTGTTGTTGCCACATACCACCTGATCAACGAATTTACGCTCAATTTCCTTACTGTTATATCGTAGAAATAATTCTCTTACCTTCGCCTTCCTTATATTGAAGTATGTATTTGGTAACTTCACTGGTATCTTGAGACTTGTGTTGCCACTTAACGTTTATACTTCGACTAGCTACCATGGCTGTTTCTAAAGTGTTCGGAGGTTGTGGTGGTTCTAAACGAGACGATAAAAATTTACAATATATTTTGCCTAATACGAGATATTTATCTTGTCTATCCGATATATATTTCGTACCTTGTACGAGGAGTTGTACAAGTTGTTGATCGCGACCGTAAAGATTGCTAGCTTGACAAAAATACGCTCCGCTGTCGGATGCTTCGGCCGAGGAAATTTGCATTTGTGCGATAACACCGTCGGGCGTTGGTTCTTGGTTCACGGTGACTCTTTGTAAAGAAAGAAAAAAAAGGAAAAGAAAAACAAACAAAAATACAAAAAAAAATACAAAAAAAATGATGAATTATATCAAAAATTGTATTTCAACACGATTTTCCCTTCTCTCTTTTCGCGTAGAATAAAAAGCGTTCTCTATATTACCGATAATTCGTCGAAGGATTCAATTCAATTTTTCCGCCTTTCAACCACTTTACAGTCACTGGCTTGTCTCCGTGTACCTCGCAATGTAACGTAGCAGTGTCTCCTTTTTTAATCGTTACCAATCGCGAGGGTGCAGCGAAGTACGGCGATGCTATATAAGTTAATAATAAGCACAAATGCACGCTTTAATAATATAAAATATTATTTTATATGAGAAATTTGCGAGGTACTTACAATTAACTTTTAATTGTACAACCTTGCCTATGCCAGATCCTATACCGTTGCTCGCTTGACAAAGATAAAAACCTTCTCTGTCCTCTTTCACGTGTTGTAAAAGGAGCGTTCCATTGCTTAGAATTTTGGTGTACGCCCGTTCCCGCAACTCCTCGTATTCGCCAGATTTGCTTCCTGCGATTAAATGCCGTAAGCTTAAACTTCGTTCCAAGAGTGATGTTTATATTTCTTTTTGTTTTTTTTGTATTTTTTTTTTATTCTTTCATTCTTTTCTTCTTTTTTTTTCTTTTTTACTTCTTTTTTCGAACTACTCACCCGTAGCTTTTTTCCAAACGATAACAGGCGTCGGTACGCCTTGTGCTTGACAGTGCAAAGCAACGTGCCTGTTCCTTTCGACGCTTATGCTGTCTGTCGGTTCGACGATCCATCGCGGAGGAACTGGAAATTAGAACGCATATCTTCAGACACGTCTGTCGCGGTTCCCAAATTCATTATCTTTTACTGGTCGTTAGCAATTTAAAGACAGGTACGTCGTGAGAAAAGATATGAATAAAAAAAAAAAAAAAGAATAAGACAAAAAAAAATAGAAGAATATATACAAAAACGTTAAGAAGGAACGAGCTCTTTTAACGAAACGTTTATTCATTATCGGCCGATATTTTTTATTATATATACATATATATATATATATATATATATATATATATATATATATATTTCGAGAACGAAGTTGAATTTCAAATCTATCGTTTCGCCGACGAATAAGCAACGTTCCTTCTTTTTAAATCTTTCCTTTTTTATATTTTTTTTCTTTCACTTATTGTTCCACTTTTTAGCGCGATTGATAATCTGTTCTTGATGATGCAAGATCGAATTAGTATGCTAATTATATATTTCTTTCATTTTATGAAAAGTGAAGAATTATTTTATGAGATAGAGAAAGAGACAGAGATAGAGACAGATAGAGAGAGAAAGAGTGAGAGAGAAAGAGAAAGAGAGAGAGAGAGAGAGAGAGAGAGAGAAAGAGAGAAAGAGAGAGAGAGAAAGAGAGAGAGAGAGAGAGAGAGAGAGAGAGAGAGAGAAAGATAGATATATAAATAAATATATATATATATATATATAGATAGATAGATAGATAGATAGATAGATAGATAGATAGATAGAGAGAGAGAGAGAGAGAGAGAGAGAGAGAGAGAGAGAGAGAGAGAGAGAGAGAGAGAGAGATAGTGATAAAGATATATTACATAATAGAGTGAATGAAGGTTAGTGGATGAGATAGGGGAAAGTTTGGTTTAATAACGTGTGTCGATGCCAGACGTCACGATTAATAATACAACATTGTACAGCGATGACCATAAATCAATAAGATATTCCAGTCATCGCATAGCGTTTCGTCAATTAAGCGTTAGGATTAATTTAGATGATTATATGCTCTGTGTGTACGTGTATTGTCCGCCGCGCATCGATACGTTCGATAATTTTGGGTAATCAATTGGATGCTCTGTTTAGCGGGTTCTACTTTTACAGTGGTGAAAAACGCTGCAGAAGCGAAATACTGTGAGTGGGAATTTCAACGTTTTACAAAACGGCAAAAATATCGGCCACGCACCGACGCGTGCGACAATATATAATATAGGTATGTATATACGTAATGTAAGTATAATAATACTCGTTTAAAAACGTGGCGTGATAAACAAGTAGAACTCTTGGAAGAAAAGGCGCAAGTGGGCGGGATACAAGTGAGGGTGGGTGAGAGCTTATCGGCAGAGCACCGGTATTAATATGTATCGTGGAAAGGCATATAAAATATATGTATATATATATATATATAAATAAATATATATATATATATATATATATATATATATAAATAATATATAAGTACCCGCTTCTAACGACTAGTTTAATAAATACAAATTTAATATAATAATATACGTACTACTGGTCTACATTACCGATTCACAAAGAGGCACGAATCTTTGCCGTTCGGATTTCAAGCTCGAACTTATTAGAAATTTTATCGTAACTTTCGCATGCACATTAGTTTACCGTCGTTTACGTCATTAGCGTTTCTTATATCTCTTCGTAGCATCGAACTTTGAAAGTCTAAATCGGCAGCTTTCTCGCCTCATTGTGAAAAAGGAAAGATGAAAAAGGAGTGAGACAGACGATAGATAGAGAAAGAGAAAGAGAAATAGAAAGATGGTGAGAAAGCATGCAAAAAAGTGAATAAAAAAGACTGCCTTCCAACGAGCCCAAAGGAGAGCCAGCGCAAGGTCGGTGGAAGTTTCTGCTCGTGAGTGTAGTGGCGTGCTCGCAATTTAAAGGTGTACGAAACATTGAATTACGTAATTAAGAGAATAATATGTATACATAGGTATATAATAATGTATAATATATATATATATATAGAATGTATATTTATATATGTATATATGCAAACAGAGATCTAATTTGTATAATATAAAAAAGAACATGCGATAAGAGATATGTAATGCTCACATACACGAACGCACGCAGGCCAGAAGATAATCGAGAGATCGTTCAATTGATATATATATATTTTTTATCACTTTTTTTCGATTCCTCGTTAAAACGATTAAAATAAGGAAAGGTGCAAACTGTTACCTTTATGATTCGGTCAAGTCAAGCAAACCTCGGGGGGTCCACGAGATACCGATGCATTCCCAGAGAGCCAAAGCAACGTAAATGTAATACACACTGTGTGTCTTTTGGAAAGATAGGATGAAGGCTCCGGTATGGATTTTTATTAAGGAAAAAAGGATGTGCGATTTGTCTCAGGATACTATACGATCGTGATCTCGTTGGGACATTACAGCAGTTTTTTTTTCTTTTTTTTTTTAAAGTTCATTAACAATAATATCAATGTTTGTCTCTCTCTCTATCTCTCTCTTTCTCTCTTTCTCTATTTTTCTCTCTCTTTATTTTTTAATTATGTTTCTTCTGTATCCGTTTGATTTACGGTCCCAACGAGAACACGCTGATGATAGTAGATCGTGACGCAGGGCCCGAGCCGTAAGCGTAATGACGTATTAAATGGTAATGGATGATGGTGGAAATCAATTCGTTGGGTGATACTGCTTATTGGTTTACGATACATGATAATGATTTTGAAGGATATCTTTCAACCCCGACGACATGCGTTATATTTCACTTGAATCGAATAACTTTCTTCGTTATAATTCCAAATTATTTTGCCGAATATAAATGTATATAAAGAAATTGATGAAACTAAATATTCGAAGTATCGAAGAAAGGTAAGATCATAGAAATGGATTATTTTCGTTGATCTTACGATTCGATGAATTGTCATATAGATTTTTAACACGGTGAAAAAAAATTTTGAAGGAACAAATCGCAAAGTCGACGTCGAGGGTGGAGA
Organism: Vespa crabro; assembly: GCF_910589235.1. Taxonomy (NCBI): domain Eukaryota; kingdom Metazoa; phylum Arthropoda; class Insecta; order Hymenoptera; family Vespidae; genus Vespa; species Vespa crabro. Next base: position 5,420,920 of record NC_060959.1, read on the forward strand.
CATAAGGATTCATTGAGGTCATGGATACTCGAGAATCGATGTGTGTTGGATTTATCAAGGGAAATTGTGATGGATAAGGGTCGCCGATCATCTAGTTACCTTTTACCTGTAGCTTGGCCGTGTACCTGACCTCGGCGGCGGGGTTCGCGGCGACGCAGGTATAGTCGCCGGAGTGCTCGGCCGCGAGGTTCGTTATACTGAGGAGGCTCGAGTAGGGATCCAGTTGGGAGATGTTTGCAACGGAGGCCAAATTCGGCATCAAGGAAAAGGGACTTTGGCCGTCTTTCAGCCAGGATATGGTTAAGGGTGGATCACCCGCCGCGACCCCGCACACCGTCCGCGTCCGCATCCCCTCGGAAAGGCCCTCTTGGAACGTAAATGGCTCAATAATAGGGGGTACTGGAAAAGGTCAAGAGAGAAGAGAGAACCATACGTGAGAGCGAGAAAAAGATGGCACCAAAAAAACGCAAGAACCTGGTACCAGGTAATATGTGTCATAATATATATATGTATGTATAAATATATATATATAGCATCATAGTTGATAGTAAGTATGTATATATATATTATAGACAGTAGTACGTCCATGTATATATGGAATATAATATGTATATATATAGAATATATGTACAATAGAGGCAGTATAGTAACGTAGCAATGTAGAGGAGAGAGAGGTTGGCCCCGCCGCGGACCAGACCCTGCCGCCCTCACTTTTACATATAATCATTAGCATCGCACCATTCACACAACGTACGTTCGTTTCAACGCAAAAAAGAGCGAGCATTCGACGTCCTTTCGATATTCTCGCGTCGTTCCTCCGTGAGTGTACATAGGAGTTCGTATATTCGATCGAGGTACATACATGCTGTTTTCTTCGACCGTAGCGTCACTCCCGGTGAATACTTTCCTGGAACGGTTATTCTTTCTTAGAAACCTAATATGACATTTTTGCGATTGACATATTCCAAGAAAGTACTCACGGAGAAAAGCCGTGGATTGTCGAGAGGTCGGGAAGGAGAAAAACCGTCGAATAGGAAACAGAAGAGAATTGAAGGGTTAGGTTTCGTGCATGAGGAATAGCACTCACGCTACACGTGAGTCGTCATTGGATTTACCAGGTCTCTACATTCCTAGTGATGTTAGGAGAGGCATCGAAAGAATACGTCTTCTCGAAGCAGCGCGCAGGAATCGAGCGTTTATAATATAGTTCAGCATTTATAATTGCGAATGAAAATATATTGAGACATACCGAGAGGTTGCGCGTTAAAGCATATATATTAATATTATTAAGAAAAAAAATAGTAGTAAATGCGAGACAGATAAAAAAAAATGCTCGGTTATTCCTGAAGTCGCTCTCGATCTTCGAGCAGGTCTTTCACACTCGCACAACATCCACGCACGCATAAATTCGGGCGGTCAGGTGGTCGTCGGGCAAAATTGAAGGGGGCCTAGAGGAGGATTACCATGAACCACTAGCCGCTGCGTGTGCGATACCTCTGCGGCCAGATTACGGGCCACGCACGAGTAGTTGCCGTTGTGATCTGGAGATAAACTTTCAATCATCAGTATGCTATTGTACTGGTCCATATTGGTAACAGTGACGCGTTCCGATGGTCCCATCGACCTTCCATCCTTGAGCCATGAGATGGATAATGGCAGATCGCCCCTCGTCACGGAACAAGTTAGGGTAGTTCGTTCGCCGAGATGAAGATCGCGATCTGCCGTGAACGGGCTAATTTTTGGGGGAACTGAAATAACAATAACGATTGTTCGTGAGCGTGGAGAAAGTCATAGAGCGAGCTCTAATGCGTCGTCCTGGATCTCTCCATCTCGACGGCGCCGCCTTTTTTCTGCAATTTATTATTTATCTTCTTTCTCGTTCAAGATCTTCTTTTTTTCTCCTTTCGAAGATAAACGTCATTCGACTTTTCCTCAATCGAATTTGCTCGTTCGATCTCGTCCTCTTGTACGTCGAATCGCGCTACTTTCGTTGTATCTAGGACATTTCTGTAAATTTCGAATCTTGAAATTAAAGCCTTACCGATTACTGCGACATCTCCTGATCTTCTTGCGCTGTGTCCTTGCTTGTTACGAGCCCAGCAAGTATATACTCCAGCGTCTATATTCTTCTGGACGCTTATTATCACTAAGGTCCCGTCTGGAAGAACCTTCTGTCGAAGATCGTCTGGCAATTCGCGATTCGCTCGTTCCCATTTGATTTCTTCTATCGGATATCCAGCTACTGGACACTTCAAACTAAGCTTCTCTCCAGCCACGGCGGTTACTTTTGGAATTAATCGGATGTAAGGTAGACCTGAGAAAAAGTACTCGATCTCTAGACTTGAACGAGGAAAACGAATCTTTCGTTGTCTTTAATTACCGTAAACGTTGAGACGTGCAGCATGCGTAACTTTACCAGCACGATTTTCGGCCGTACAGGAATACTCTCCGCCATCTTCGACCATCACGTGACTAATGTTAACGTGCGATATTACATCACCGTGTACCGTCACGTATTGCCCTATGACGAACCTTAAAAATAACATTCGAGATCCGATCAAATTAGGGCAATTTATTGTTTCGTCGTTACCACGAATGACCTCGTAAAATTTTATATCACGTTGTAACCATATTGAAAGTACAACAGCGAACGTGGTTATTATCTTTAACGAGTTGACGTTGAACGAATAAACACGTTTTCTTTTTTATTTTTATTATTTTTATTTTTTTATCCTTTTTTCTTTTTTTCTTTTTTGACGAAGAAGAAAAAACGCGAAAATGAGAAGAGCTAATATGACGAGATCAAAAGAGGACAAGAGAGGAAGGAAAGAATCTTTTTATGTCGATCAGTCGTTAAACTATACGGCAGAGAGAAAGGAAGTGTAGCTTGGGGCGTATCGACGCGTATCTTTTTCTCGCGATCATCTATTTTATCGATATTCGCAATATTTGATCGACGCAATAAATATTCTCTTTTCTAGCTAGGCTATCGCGAAATTGAAGTTGCCCTAGTGAGAAAAACATTTTACGCATACGTGAATATTATCTAATACGTATATTACGATATGCTGAGTGTGTGGAAAAAAGAAATATTCATTACCCGGCAAGATCGACTTTTTTAGCGGTTATATATATATTTTTTTTTTTTGTATTCTTTATATCGATGTCGATATCGATACAACGAATTACAAAAGTCTTTACTTTTCACGAAAAATTTTACACGAATTTGGACGAAATACCTTCCATTAGTTGGTAAGGGGAAACCATCTAAAGCCCAAGTGACCTGCGGCGTAGGATTTCCAGCAGCGGAACATTTTAATGACACTGCTGGCCCTGGTTGAAGAGTCTGTTCGATGAAGGAATAAAGCAGAACCGGTGGGGCGTCTAAAACACAAAGTCGAAGATTATTAAATGATTCACTTTCGAAAATCCTTCACTTTTATCAGCTCTTTATCGAATTTGGCATAGATTGAGTATAGATAAAAGTTTTCAAAAAGTTCGTATTATTTTTCAACTTGAGAAATTATTTATTTATTTAGTCCTTTTGTCACCTGAATATTCTCATAGTGAATTATTTAATATCATACCTTTACTTCAGAGGAAATAATGATAATCCATTATTTAATGGAGAAAAGCTCATAGCAATATTCATGTTGCTAAGTCCGGGGTCACTGAGCTTACATTCATATTTCTAACGAAGATGTTTCATAAACAATATGAGGACGAATTTTTGTAAAAGAAGAAGAAAATGGAGGAGGAGTGGAGGAGGAGGAGGAGGAGGAGGAGAAGAAGGATGAAGAAAAAGAAAGAGAGAAAGAGAGAGAGAGAGAAAGAAGAGAAAGGGGTTGGAGATTTTTTGAAAGGTGTTACGCTTGGCGCGCGCATCACGTTGGAAATAGAAGGACAATGAGCTCGCTGCTACGGAAGCACCGTGAATTTTTTCCTCGATGTTCCTACTTCGTCGACAATCATAGACGAGAAAAGGAGGAGAGACAGAGCGGAAGGGAAAGAGAATGAGAGAGCACCATCTATCGCGCTCAGATTTGAGATCGAACGATGCTGTTGTCGAGGACGAATTCTCGTTGGTTGTTCTGAGAAAGATGGAAGAAAGATAAGAGAGAGAGGGAAAGAGAGAGAGAGAAAGAGAAAGAGAGAGAAAGAGAAAGAGAGAAAGAGAGAGAGATAGAGAGAGTAGGAGCTTCAGCTTGTAATTAAAAGTGTCGATTTCATCGCCATTAAAAGGGCTTTGCATGGACGTCGTTTTTACAAATAACGAACGGGTTGTCTAGTGGTGATACGTACGTGAGAGAAAAAGAAAGATAGAAAAAGAAAGTAGAAGAAGACCAGATATATGTAAGATAAATACATGTATACGTACATATATAAAGAGAGAAAGAAAGGAAGAAAGAAAGAAAGAAAGAGAGAAAGAAAGAAAAAAAGAAAGAAAGAAAGAAAGGATGCTTTCGTCTGGAGCTGAATAAAGTGTTTCCGCGGACCGTGTTCGCGGATCCATGTGAAAATTGATGAATCTCGTCTCGATGCCTCCGAGCGATCATCAATGCTCATCTAACGCGCGTGAGAGCTCGAGAAGCGTGCACGAGGCGCGTAAGCTACGACAAAATGGGAGCTTCCTACAGCAAGGATAATGCTTTTTCTATCTATATACCTATGTGGTATCGGGGCAAATGGAATCTTTCGTCGTGGAAAAATACTCGGTGTCGTGATTACGAGAGATAACGATGGCGCGTCGCCTGGGATGAATTGTTCTAGTTTTATATATTGTCGACGCGTCGTTTATGCAGATCAAATTCAACTCTTGGCGAGTGAATCTTGTCGACGAACATACAAGTAGTTTTTGCTTTTTTTTTTCTTTCTTCTTTCTTCTCCTTTTTCTTTTTTTTCTTTTTTTTTTTTTTTAAGTATTGACTTTCGAATCGTACGAGAAGTTAGACAGGTTCATCGTAACGCGTTAAGGTTCATTTAGAGAGTATAGGTATAGGTATGCGTTATGCTCTCGACAGATGTGCATCAGGATATTTCGTTCGTCTCGAACACCGATAAAACTCCCTACATAAATTTGTTTTAGAAAGCGGAACGCGACGAACACGAATTTGCAAGTCGATCAGATGGTTTTTATCTTTCTTCTTTTCTTTTTCTTTTTTCTTTTTTCTTCTTTCTTCTTTTCTTTTTTTTTTCTTTTCCCCCAACTCAACAGGGGAGGGGAAAAGATTCAGGTAGATTCTGAAAGTTGGAGACAACTTGTCTCGTTGCAACCAAGTTTCGCAAATTCTTTTACGATATCGAAGTATGTTACGTCGAAAGTGCATTATTTTTTAACGACTACGATCCTAACATCTCGCCGAGAAATCTTTATACTTTCGAAGTTCGAGGAGGAAACGAGGAAACTCGTAAAAAAAAAATGTACGTATGTTATTTAACTAATCTTTAGATTCTCGGAATTAAAAGATTTGCGATGTCATTTTGAAGAAACAAATCTTATTAGAAAACTTATACTCTATGCGCATAATATAACATCGAAACATTGACTTTATCTTTTCCTTGTGTTCCAAAGGCAAAGCACGTTCGAGTGAAGTACAATTCAAGGACCACGCCCGAAAGTTTTCGTTTCTTCGAGAATAGAAAAATTTTCTTCAATTTCCATTTAAGCATCGTACCAGAAAAAGATCATTACCTATCCTTTCACTTCTCTTCATTTCTTTCTTTCTCGGTATTCTCGGATGAAATTGTTGAAAAGCGATCATCTAGTTTCTCTCTCTCTCTCTCTCTCACTCATTCACTTTCTCTCTCTCTCTCTCACTCATTCACTTTCTCTCTCTCTCTCTCTCTCACTTTTGTTCTCGAACAGCACTGTCCCTATAGCGTTGCTCGCACGAATTCCCTTTGACGTAAATTCCGTGCATTACTAACGCTGACGAGCGAGAGACGCTAACTTCATTGTTGTTTCAAAGGCCCTCCTATCGCCTCTTTCCACCCCCGCACACAGTACGCTCTCCTCTTTCATGCAGTACCCTACACCTACAGATGGGTGGTCCAGATATAGGGCAAACATGGGTGGAGGTGCCTCATTCTGGGGTACCTGCCTCGGTAGACCGGTGAGTGAGAGAAACGGAGGGAGTGAAATAAAGATAGATAGATAGAGAGAGAGAGAGAGAAAGAGAGAGAAAGAGAAAGAGAGAGAGAGAGAGAGAGAAAGAGAGAGAAAGAGAGAGAGAGAGAGAGAGAGATAGAGAGAGAGAGAAAATGAGATCGAGAGAGGTAAAGAGGGTGGTAGAAGAGAACAAGAGTTAGAGGGAGAGAGAAAGAGAGAGAGAGAGAGAGAAAACGAAGCACGTTGCAAAGCGCCGTAAAAGAAGCCTTCTCCACTTCAAAGTGCACCGTTACTCTCCGAACAACGTGACACGCGGTTACCTTGCTCTTTGCCAAGTAATCGAGTCCTCTGTAACTCAATCGGTAACGCAACCAGACCGATCTCGAGACTGAGTCCTTCGTTCAACATTTCTCGGTACCCTGACACCTTTGACCGTGAAAGGAAAAGAGAAACGCTTATCGAGTTCGTTCTTTTTCATTATTGGATATTATACGTCTATTACGTGATATATGTACACATGTCCGAGATACATGAAAGAGGTAGAAGAAGAAAAGATTTGTTTATATTAAAATCAGTTTACGTTGTTCTCCGAAAATTTCAATTAACTTTGCAGGAAGTAATGGAAAATACATGAAATTGAAGCGTTTAATTCCGTTTCCCGTGCTAGTGTGTATTTGCTTTCCCTACCGATAAAATACACATCGGCTAATGGGCCGTTAAGTGATTTCTATTAATAATTGAGCTGATGGACGGCATAAAGCGCGAGCGATCATGAAACGCGGTTTCGTGATAATTGCGATTGGAGGAAAGTGGTTGTAGCTTTGAAGGTATCCTAAAGGGAGATCGTTTTTCTCTGATATTATGTTCGTTCATTATGACGTTCGTATCTACTTCTTTAAATAGAAGGAATCTATCAGAGTAGTGATTGAACGGTGCTTTATAAATTAGACGTAGGAAATACTACGTACGCCTTGTAATTACGTTTCAGTGATTTAAATAAGAAGACACGAGGATAGAGGAAGGATAAATCGATCTGGACGATAACAGAGAAGAGAATCTATACGTACCTCCCAATTGTAATTCCGCGGAGGCCTGGGCAGTGTCACCCTCTGACCTTCTGACGATGCACTGATACATTCCCCTGTCTTCTCTACCTATACCATTTAGCCTCAATAATTCTGATTGCCTTCCCGTTCCTGGAAGCTGCCTGCCGTCCTTGTACCAGGTGATAAAGTGTGGACCAGCTTGAGGATGTGTACCAACCTCACAAGTGAATTCGGCGTTACCACCCAAATGAACGCTCAACAAAGGTGGCGTTACTTCGACGTGAAGCGGTGCTGTCACTATGAGTCTGAAAAATTTCACGTTCTCATCATTTTTTATTGTCATATTCAGAATAGCATTATGAATTTTCGTATATAGATATTATCCGTACAATCTCGTAGATGCGTTAATTGCGTAAACCTTTTGCTTTCGTATCTGATTTATTTCTCTTATTATAATTTTTAAATCTTTGTAATCTTCAATTACCTGATTTCGGCGCCAGCTTCACCGCCGGTATTTGATGCGGAGCATCTATAAATACCACTATCTTCCAACGTTACGGCTTCTATGGCCAGCATAGAACCGAGCAATCGAGTTCTCGGTCCAGACAAGACCAGCATAGGTTCAGCACCTGTCTGTGCATACCACCTTAAAAAGAAAAATGACTTAAGGAATGATTTTAATCGTAATATCGACGATTGAAACGTTCACATTAATATATCATTAATGATATTATTCGTATTCGTTTACCGACTTTAATAAAAATATAATCAATGAAATGATTATGTTGATACTAAGAGACATATTTTAGATAAAAAATGTTAATTTGCAATGCAAATTAAAAAATTACAAATCTAAAAATGAATAAACAATAGTATCGATTTGAAGTCAAATGAAAAATATATGACATGTATGCTATATTATTAATAATAAAGTATGTAATTACAAAGAATATATATAAAGAGCCGTGTGCTGATTGTTCGAGTTCTTTGCGACAAAAAATGATATATCTTTTTTCTTTCTTTTTTTTCTTCTGCGTTTTTACCGACGCAACGAATAATTTTTCATCGAAAGTCCAGTGCTATCTGCTTGGCAAGATACGCCGCGAGGCAAGTAAGGAGTTTAATTTCACTGGCTTTCGGGGTACGTCGACCTAGAAACGACGTTGAGTCGTATCCACGAGCATTTATCCCTTGAATCCTCTCCTTCCTTTCGCCCTTCCAAGTTCTTGACAGTTCTCGATCGAGGCACGTTCGACCCACTCTCCTTCTTCTTTCTTTATCTCCCTCTCTCTCTCTCTCTCTCTCTCTCTCTCTCTCTTTTTCCCTCCCTCTTTCTTTCTTTTTCTCTCTTTTATTCTCTCTCCCTTTCCTACTTTTTCCTCCTGTCCTTCTCCATTTATCGTACGTTTTCCTTATGTACCATCTCTCTTCTTATAGTAATACGTAATGGACGTGGTTCCACGGGGGATTTCACTTTGTAGCAAAGTTTCGAGAGCAAAAGGGGAGTAGACGGAGATAGAGAGAAGTTGATCCGTTCTTGACTTCAATGTCCCGTTGAAAGTTAATGGGGGAAAAAGGAAATGAGAGAGAAAAGAAAAAAGAAAATCCGTCTCATGCATCAAAAATCTTATTCGTATTATTCAGGGACTTCGGACTTTATTTGAAAACATTTTTATCGATCGAGTTCCTCCTCCCTTTCGGTTTTATTTATCCATTTAAAAAGGAAAGGATATTAATAAAAAAAAAAAAAAATAAAAAAAATATATATATATATATATAGATTAAAAAATTTGAAATCTGGAAGAGTCATGACTTGACTTTTCGATTTGGGTAGAATTCATTCCGAATGAAAAAGTATCAATCTCGTAGGATCTATCGCCATTGTATATTTTTCATTAGAGCAGCCGTTTCGTACTACGTAAAGAAAAGACCTACCAGCTGTATTCCGATATTGGCAATAAATTTTCATTTCAACGAATATTTTCCGCTTCGTATTGGCGTATGCGGTGAACGGATTTTACGGGAAGAAGGGAGGCAATGGGAATCGAGGGAGAGAAAGAGAGAAAGAGAAAGAAAAAGAAAAAGAAAAAGAGAAAAAGAAAAAGAAATAGAAATAGAAATAGAAAGAGAAAGAGAGAAAGAAAGAGAAAGAGAAAAAATTCCGAGAGGGAAAATATCGAAGAGAGAGAGAGAGAGAGAGAGAGAGAGAGCTTCTCGTCGACCTGGGCGACATGAAGAGCTTCCGATTGCGCCCTACTCGCAAGGTTTCACGATCGAGTGCTTCCACTTTTGCTCGATCAAAGTCGCGCCGCGTCCTTGTTCCTTTTCTTTCCTTCCACTTGAAGCGCTTCTTTGGCCGTCCTCTTCTCCCTCCTCCCTCTCCTTCGTCTCCTTATCTCGTTCATCCTCCTTTTTCTTCGAATCTCTTCTTCTTCTTCTTCTTCTTCTTCCTCCTCCTCTTATTCTTCTATCTATCCTCTTATTCTCCTCGTAGTTTGATCGTAATTTCTCATTGAAGAACGAAATGGATTAGAGAGAAAGAGAGAGAGAGAGAGAGAGAGAGAGAGAGAGAGAGAGAGAGAGAGAGAGCAGAAAGACGCGAATATCGTTCTCTCCCTCTCTCTCTCTCGCTTTCGTCGATATTTTCCTCTCTCTTACTCTCTTTCTTTCTTTTTCTTTCTCTTTCTATTTCTTTCTTTTGTTTTTTTTTTTAAATAGATGGTTCAACGGTCCGCATTCAATGGTCTCTCTGCGTGGGTTTCGAAGTTTTGAATTCCAAACTAATTTTTACGAGTAAATAGCATATGTTTCATCGGCATTTTTTATCAAATTTTTAAAAAGAATGCCGTAGGATATTTGATTTTATTTTTGGATAATCATTATATACGCATGATTAAAGAGACTCACCGATATTCGGGAGGTGGACAAGCTTGTGCCACGCAAACCAATGACGTTGATTCATCCTGAGCGACGTGAACGACGCCTGAATTTTCGAGCATCACCGGAGGCATTACTCCCCTGTGATCTGAAAGTAAATGTATGGTCTTGAGTTAACCTTAGTTAACTTTCTGAGTTTTCGAAGTTTTACGTTTGCTCGTTCTAAAGAAAGACGTATTTTAATATTCCAATGTGTCCAACAATTTGCAAGAAAACTTACCGGCTATTCTAATATTAGCGACCGAACTAACAACTACTTGTCTGGTCAGTCGGTGCATCGTTTGACATCTATATCCGTGTATTTGATCGCTAAACTCAAGACTGTGAACGAGAAGTTCTCCGGTTGGTAATAGATGAAATTTTCCATCTGAAACAAATTATTATGGATTTATTATGTACATATATTGTTTAACTTTAAGGAAAGTATAGGATACATCGTTCAAATAAAATCCTGGATAGAGTAAGATGTATATATGTATGTATGGATATACCGAGAGATAATATAATAACAATATGAAAGTTATGTGAACAATATTGATAATCCAGCGTTCTTGATATCCTATATTATTTATATCGAACGCGTATAATAACTGGTATTAACATTTTCCAATAAAATCCGATTTAGTAGGAGTTATCTTTAATAGGTTTGATACTGCGAATTTTAATGGATTACGATATTTTCTAGCGAGCTGATCCTCCAGGATGATAATTATGCTAATTTTATGATTCTCTGGTCACCCACTCTCTCCTTTTCTCTCTCTCTCTCTTTCTCTTGGTTCCTCTTTTCTGTCTCCAACAACGTGATATAGAGATCCTACACCCAAAGACCAACCGTGCTTAAGCTTTCGAGTCTCTTTAGATAAGCCAGAGTCTACGTTAACGACGGCAGTTATCCTAAACAGTCACGCCTGTTCTCGAAACTCGAATCTCTGCAAGTAGTCTTTAAAGCGTTCCCGAAACGAATTTGCCTTTGAAGTTCGCTCTATCTAAGATTTTACGAAGATTTCATAGGTAGGTATGTGGAGGAACGACTATTATTACAGCGTGCAGATTTCGTTTAGTTCGCAAAATCATTAGACGCAAAATTGCATGAAATTAAACGTTTATATCGTATGAACGTTTAGATTATTTTTATAGATGAATCCTTTCGAATGGAATTATTATATTTCAAGGATTTGGATGCGAGTATCAACGGCTAACAATTAAATGTTAATGATATACTCGTATATGAACCGAAGGGTCACGTTCAGTCGCGAGACATTAACCGAACTAAGACCTCGTCTCTGATAAGGGTAGACTCCTAAATAGCGATTGTCGACCAAGTCAGGTGGACCGGTTAGATTATGTAGTTTAGGTATTACATTCGATGGAACCTATAGGATGGTGCATGCATGCATCCATTGAAGGTAGATAGGACACCTATGTAGTTCAGTTACTATACCTGCATCGAATTACGCATGGTCTGATTCCACTAGTATTGCCAACTGGGATCTGACTTGTGTACAAAAATATTACGTCAATATATGTAAATCGGCTTCATGTGTTATATATGGAGAATTCTGCTGTTGCATCGTGGTATTTCGGAAAATGCAGAAAATATTATCGGATGAACGAGTTTTACTTGCTTGCTGTTTTCATTACATTCCCGTGGGAACGCGAAGAGAAAATCGCGTTTGATTACTATTTTTCATTTAACACACTCGTAGAGAATTTTTCTCTCTATACAATAATAAAATAAAAATAAGAGATATAATCGATAATAAAATATGTCATGTTTACTTTGAAACATTTCGAACGAGGACATTCTTGACGTATGTAATTAATAACCAAACATACTTTTCCGTTTATTTCTATTTTTTTCTTTTCGTTTCGTAGAGGGCATGAATTTTATGATATTTTTCCTCCTTTTTTTGTTTTTCTTCTCTTATTTTTTGTCGCTGTCAAATAAAAGTTATACCAGGCAGACCGGTCGTTATTCGAATACCTTGTGACAATAGTCACTTGGAGAGGATCCAACTGCGTTGTCCTGCGTTCGCTTTCTATAGTATGTTCTATAGTGAACGCATATTGTCGGATCGCTTAAATTTTGCAGAATTCTTTGCGAGTTTTAGAACTACGAATTGTATGAATGACGTTGACGACAACAACGACGACGACGACGACGACGACATATTATTCATATGTGCAGCATTTATTAATGAATTCTTGGAAAACAATATGAGATGGATTTAATTAGAAGCAGAGTATATTTAAATCGCACTAGTTTTAATTACACGCGTTGAATCATAATTATAAGCCATTCAGAGAAAAAGGATATGTTCCTTTAAATATTTTTTATTTTTTTTTTTTTATATATATACATATATAATAAATATAATACATATATATATTTTTTATATTTCTTTTACCTTCTTTTTTATTATTACTATTTGTTTCTCGCGAAGTAGTCTCCGCTAGTTTTAAATTGGATTAATTTTTGTAACTGCTAATGAGTCTTCGTGCTGCAGGGTCAATGTCCTCAACGATCTTCGTACCTATGATACGTTGCTGGAGATAGGGAGGTGTTGCAAGATTATTGTGGATATTAAATTTCGGTCTGGAGAAACAGCCCTCGTGGCGGATATTAAATTTTAGTCCCGGTAAGCAATGACCCAACCAACATCATACTTCGTAGCTCTTACCTACATACGTGAAAATCATCCTGACGTCGAGCACTATAATTCTTTGCGCGTTGCACTATACTGGCAAAGAGATATCGCGTCTCACTCCTAGAGACTACTGGATTTTTATCGTCTTCTTGCAGACTTTCCCCTCGCAAATATTTTAGATTACAGTCATTCATTACGTTATAATGGCTAGCACGTTGCACGCATATTAATGTTAACAGAATTCGTGTTGCTTGTAAAGTTAGAGAAATTGGTAGAGAAGAGAAGAAAAATGGAAGAAAATAAACCTCCAAATAACTTTCGTCGTGCTATTACGAAAAGAAAAAAAAAAGAAGACAAAGAAGAATGAATCGAATTACCTCCTTGTAACGAAGGATAAATGTAGAAAGATGGCTCCTGTAACCAGGATACAACACGCACCAAGTCTTTGACGAAACTAGGAACGACGCATCTTAGTATCGCCGTGCATCCTCTCGATGCACCTCCAATTACCTCCACGTCCACTTTGTAGGCCTGAGCGACAACTGTAAACAGGAAACGACGATAAAATTTTTTTAATCACGTTTCTTATTAAGACGAGTATCGAATTTATAACTATTTAAATACGTTTTAAATATGGTATCTAGTATTGCATTTTTCTTTTTTTCTTTTATTTATTTATTTTTTTTTCTTTAAATTTGAAAATAGAAAGAAATAGTGTTTTCGTTATTTAGAAAGCATCTATCTGTACGGGAGAAATATTATCTACGTACATAATATATACGTTATTTGTAAATATATATATATATATATATATATATATATATATCTATATATTATATCTATATATATATATATTTGTAAATATATATATATTATATATATATACAAAATCGAGATATCCTACGTATATAGAACGTCAAGTCGTTACTCGTAGACTTTCGGTGAATCTGTACATTGGCGTCGGAGTTAGAGAAGCGGCGAGGCGTGAGGTGACGCGGCTGTAACGAACGCCTCGTCCTCAGCGTTGCTTTCCTCCTTTTTCTCCTTTCTTTTTCTCTCTCTCTCTCTCTCCTTTTTTGTTTCTCCCGTCGTACTCTCGTTCAAGAGGCACTATACTCTTCCGGAGATTTTATTTACGTGGAAATTCCAAGGGCGACGGCCAGCTGCCACCGACGGTGTAGCCTGACATGACGTCGTGACGCCAAGAAGACTCCTCTTCTTTATCTTTCTTTCTCTCTCTCTCTTTCTCTCTCTCTCTCTCTCTCTTTCTCTCTCTTTCTCTTTTCTTTATTCTCACTCCATCTCTTTTCCTCGAATAGAAATTCGTCGTTGGTCTTTCTCTTTTCTTTCCTTCGCAAGATTCGCCAGCCGAGGGAGCCGTCAACCGGAAGTTTGCCTCCTATTTTCTTGCTCCTTTTTACCCCTGTATATAACTCCCCATCCGAGCTTCGTTCTCGCTTCAACGTTTTTACCTCGACTCGTCCTACCGAGAATGATCGTACTACGAGAGATAGTATTTTTCAGGAACAAATAATGCCTATAGGGCAATACTTGGGATAACTGAGAAATATACAGGGTGTTCCGTTTATCTTGAAAAACTGAAATATCTCGTGAGGGATTGAAGCTACCAAAACAATTTTTTTATAAATATGTTTAGTACCAAGAGATATATTATATGATAACAATTATTTTTTCCGCAGATTAAGTGCCGGGGGAAATATCAAAGTCAAATTCATTTTTTGAAATAGAGCTATTATTTTTCTTTTCATAATTGAATGGCATATCTCGAGACGAATACGATAAAGTGTCAAATGACGTCATTTATAACTGTAGAATGCTTCAAATTTCTAATAAATTTGTTTTTCCTCAGGATTAATTTAAGATAACGATGGTTAACGATTGCAAGGCTACATGTTGTAAACGAAGACCAAACCTCTTACGAAATAAATTTCGTTCACATCGGAAGGAATTTGAGAAGCTTAAAGGGAGACGAAATCTTCATTGCTTATAGCAATATTATATTGTATAATATTATATCGTATCATATTGTATTATATTGTATTATATCGTATTATAACATATTTACTATGTATTACTAATAAAATTGAAAATAAAAATGTATAAAATGAAAAGAAATCCAATATGTTCATAATCAAAACCATTTATTATTTTCCTTATTTACCAAATTGATTTGTTTTTCAAATTATGGAAGAGGTACCGTTCAAATTTCGATTTGAGGGAAAAATCTCACTTTGCCCAGAATTTCGCACCTACCAAAATTTCAATTTTGGAAAAGAAGAATATCTCAGGAGGTGGTACGATTTTACGTGCCACTTCTTCGCACATCATGTTATCCTAATAAAAATCTCGATTCATGGGGGGGAAAAATTTTCGCTATGCTCAGAATTCAAACTTCTTAACAGGAGATAACGATATATCAGGAGGTGGCACGATTTTACCTGCCACCTCTTCGCGCATCATGTTATCCTAATACAAATTCAAATTTGTGGGGAAAAATTTTCGCACTCATTGTAATTTTGAATTTTCGACCAGGAGAAAAGAATATATCAGGAGGTGACACGATTTTGGTGTGCCACCTCTTCGCACGTCATATTATCCTGATAAATATCTCGATTCGCTGGGAGAAATTTCGGTTTTGTCAAAAACTTTCAATATGTATGCTTATTTTTTTGGATATGGAATATTGTAGTAAGTTTTAATGAAGAACACATCTGATTTCCTTTTACGTTAAATCCTTTATTTTCATATTCATTAATTGTACATATTGGATAGATACACTTTATTTAATAATTTTACAAATATTTATTTTATCATATAAGTTGTGTTATAATATAATGTAGTATAATGCAATATAATGTTATATCGCTGAATACAATACAATACAATATAATACAACATAATATAATATAATAGTTCTTTACTCAAAGGGTAAACTTCTTTTCAATATGTCGTCTAACAATCAGCAATCAGGTATATTATTATATTTTTTAATAACTCGCAAATCTATAACATTTTATAATAATAAATGATCACGTATCACAAATCGTTCAACAAATTCGTTTCAACGAATTCGTTTCAACAAATGCCATTGAATTATGAAAAGAAAAATATATAATATCATTTAAAAAAAGTATTTGACTTTATAATTTCCTCCAACATTGGACTTGAAGTAAAAGAACTGACAATTATGATGTGTTCCTTCATACGAAAAAAGTTTGTAAAATATTTTATTGATGGATTTAGTCCTACACAAGATATTTCAATTTTTCAATATAAACAGGACACCCTGTATATATCTATATCTGCAGGTACCATTTCCAATTTCTGTCTGATATCTTCTCGAGGGAAATTTGTCACTCTTCACTGTCTTATTTTCTTTTTCAGTAAAAAAAGACGAAAGTTGTACGCGAGATCGTAGTTAAATATGCGCATTTTTAAAGAATACTATATTCCATCTCGTAACGTCACTTATTTCGTTTTGTCTTTTTCATTCTTCTTCTTCTTCCTCTTCCTCTTCCTCTTCTTTAACCCTATTGCATTGGCAGACTTTCGTCTCTTCGCACCGTCTGTTCGAGAACTTTGAACTCCTGGATAGTTTTCGACTGGTTGGGCTCGCAATAGAAATTTCTTTCGTTAAGCCGAAACCCAGGAAGTAAAGTTTTAATTAACGGGCACACATCTGGACCAGAACTTTATAGCCACGAAGGAAAGCTGGTAGTTGGTAGCACAGGGAACGTCGAGTTGGCTTCGCACTACTGCCGCCATGGATTTGCATTCGGATTATGTGTATATGTTTTTTTTCTCTCTTTCTTTCTTTCTTTCTTCTCTCCCTTTTCTCTTTTTTCTTTCTTTCTTTCTTTCTCCTTTCCTTTTTCTCTTTCTTTCTTTTTCTCTTTTCCTCTCTCTTTTTTTTTTTTTAAGAGGTAATTACAACGAGCTCTCTGTACGCTTCACAGAATAGTGGAAATTCAACGATGCTGCTGTAGGTTGACCGCATCCTTCCTTCTAGCAGATTTCGTTCGTTCCGAATTCTCTCTTTGTGTCGTGCATAGTAGGTACGTGCGAAATCTGATTAAGCTTTTGGCCCTGGAGATCGAATTATAATCGAACTTTTTTTATTTCCTTTTTCTGTTTTTTTCTTTTTTTTTCTTTCTTTTTTTTTGTACTCTGACTGAGACGGAGAAAAAAATTCCCTGCGAGAACATCGATCGCATGGATTGCTCTTTTTCAGAGTGATCTTTTTTTTCTCTCTCTCCCTCTCTCTCTCTCTCTCTTTCTCTCTCTTTTTCTCTGGACTATTCTAAGTTAATATCTGCTTTATATAAAAGAGCTCCGGTGCCGGTGCTCTCTTTTCCGGGAATCGATAATACCGTAGGTGCATGCACAAAGGGTACGAGAGGTAAAGGGGCTTTCGTTCATTAAAAAAGAATATAAAAGTTAAATTCATCTCTCTATCTCTTTCTCTCGCGTTATAGATGACGAATACACTTTCTCTGAAATGTTCGATCTATTGATGAAATATGTATTTCAATGGAATCAAATATTTAATTAATTAAATATGAATCGATAATATGGTGATATTGGACTTCATTTAAAGAAAGATGTTCTCTTTTTTATTAATCGCAGTTACACACGTTATTGGTTTATTTTTTTTCCACTTTCTCTCTCTCTCTCTCTCTCTCTCTCTCTCTCTTCAACTTTTTTAAATTCTTTTTCTATGCACTTACCTGCTCTAACTTGAACGTCACGGCTAAGTACCCTTCCAACGGAGTTACTTGCGACGCATCTATAAGCTGCACTATGCACGTCTTGACGATAAGCTGCTGCCGGAAAGGGTAAGAGGACGAGTGTACCATTCCTGAGTACCCTTCGCACGGTTGATATGTCATCTACCGGATGTCCATCTGCAGTGGACCAGTCAATATTAGGCGGGGGACTTCCGGATGCCGTGCAATCCAGCCAGGCACCGCTCGAATTCGAAAATTCCACCCTCGATGGTGGTTCTATGAGGAAACTCGGACCACGTAGATGTGCATCGAAACCATGCCCACCGGCGGATGTCACAACAGCAGCTGCACCTGCGAACAAAGGGAAAACATTGTCATTACATTGTGGTTGTACTCGTGGTAAAGTATTTTTAACGTTCGACATTTTATTGATGATTTTAAATTAAATCTTTTTTTTTTTCTTTCATTCCTTTCTTTTTATTCTTCTCGAACATTTTCCTAAAATACTATCGATTGTTAATAATCGTATTTTCAAAAGATACGATTCGGTTTTATAATAGTGTTATTTTAATTATTTTATTAGGAAGTACGCTTTTATGATTAGAATTCTCAGGAAAAGTTTTGCAATCGAAGTGAAGTCATAATTTCAAACAATATATTTCTGATATGATTTCGCTAGATTTCATGTTCGATTAATGGAGCATGCTACGCATAGTTATAGAAGACACGGATCGATGTGTTACGTTATACAATCACCGTGCTAGGTAATACGTTGGACAAGTTATACTCGGTTGAGTGTATCAGGCAGCTACTTCGCTGTAATGGTTAGATCGAAAGTGCGAAGGTGCGAGTCAGCGTTAGGGACTCGCATCGTGCGAAGACACTTTAGCCTAATTACTTAGGTTATTACACCTTTGCGTATGACGATATTTCGATTAAAGTTATGTTCCTAACTATAAAATGAAATTTATAGTTAAGTCGACCCTTTGTTCTGTGGCTAATGAGACAAACAAAAAATCAATACTTGCGTTGTACATAAATCGTTCAAAATTAAATTGACTTTATCAAAGATTCTGTCAAAGATTTTTTAATTCGAGGACAATCCATTGTTCAATTTTTTTTTGTTTTCTCTACAGATAGACGACGTAGTACATTCGTCCGCTTACCATGGTGAATTTATCCTATGAAAAACATCGGTGATTTCGCATGGTAGAGGTTTTTGTGCAGGGAAAAAAAGGGATGAGTCTGGTAAAACGTGGTACGCGTAACGACATTCGAGGGAGTGACGTAACTCGTTTATAACGACGTTCGAGGGAGAAATTCGAGTCGTGGCCGAATTTCGTAATACCTACGGATTGTATGCACGCCGCATACAAAACACAAAGTATGCAAATCCTCGACGCGGGAGAATTGAAATCCCTATAGTGTCCAGCAATTACAGGGCCGTCACGCTGGCTCGCTTCCGGAATTGTCTCGAGTACTTAATTACTAATTCCGTGCAAGTGTTTGGTGCTAGCTCTTCGTTGAATTTAACGCAATGCACTTTACCGGGCCAAGAACCTGAGTCTAATTAGAGAGTGCAATTAATTAAAATTTAAGAGCACGGCCGTTTCTGGTAACTTAACGCACCGGAAAGGGTTACAGGCGCACGCGCATTCCGTTGAAAGTCTAAGGCGGTAATGGAGCTACCCCTTCGCACCTCGAACGTAATAAAATATGCTAATTACTCGTTTCCTTGATATATAACGTACGTCATGCAAGAAGGCACGTCAAAGAAATTTAGTGAGAGATTTCTACCGGGTTTAAATAGATATGCGAAACCGAGTCTTTCAAAAGTACGTATTTTCAAAGAGTCCTTAGAGGAATCTAAAAGGAAATCTTTCAAGGAGACGAAACAAATTCCTTCGCAAGTATTCCTTTATCTTTTTGTACGATTGAATGAGCGAAAAGGAAAATGAGAGTAAAGAGAGAGAGAGAGAGAGAGAGAGAGAGAGAGAGAGAGAGAGAGAATAAGAAAGAGAGAGATAGAACTAGTGACGAACTTGTGCGAGATCGGCATTCATGCGAATGATTTGTAACGCGGTCAACGATGCGAAGCACCCTTGACTCGAGATACGTTGGCAATGCAGATCAGAGGATTACCCGCTTCCTGCATTTCTTCCTGCTTGTCTGCTTTTCCTTCCTCGTCTCCCACCACAGCGATCTTTGGCTTGAATCTCACGGTAGATCTCTCGAGAAACTAGGATTGAGAGGAACTCCGATATACATATATATATACATACATACATACGCGTTAGAGACTCACGTCGACGATTTTTCTGGTTTCCTACCTCTTATTCTCTTTCTCTCTTTTTCTTTCTCTCTTTTTCTTTCTCTCTCTCTCTCTCTCTCTCTCTCTCTCTCTTACTCTTTCTTTCTTCATTTTTTTCAATCAACTTCTACGTCTCGTTCTTTCCTTTTTTGGAGCACATTGCTTTCCATACATGATCGTGCTCTTCCTGGAAATCTACAAATCCCCTTTCTCCTCTCACCGCTTTATTCTCTTCTCTTTCTTTCTCATTCTCTTTCCCTCTCCCCCTTCTTACTCTCTCTCTCTCTCTCTCTTTCTCTCTCTCTCTCTCTCTCTTTCTCTCTCTCTCTCTCTCTCTGTCTCTCACTCTCACTCTTATCCAACTTGGATTCGAGTCAATCCGTCTTCATGAATCTTTCTCAAGAGCATTTACTTATCGATCTAGAAAATCGAAGACTTTCAGAGGTCGATAGTGAATCCCGAATGGACGATCGTTTCTAGACGTTCCAAGTGACCAACAATAGTGGGAATTGATAACGGACGTAGATGAATGGATAAAATTTTATAGAGAAAAAGGTAGAGATTATAGGATATAGAAAGGGTATAGAAATTTCAAGGCTTTTTTCGGTATAAGAGGAAGAGAAAGTAGCTAGAGATAGATAGATAGATAGATAGATAGATAGATAGATAGATAGAGAGAGAGAGAGAGAGAATGGGAGAAAGAGAGAGAGGGAATACTCTATGGGTAATGGCTTCCAATTACCATAACGCTCGGCTAAGCCGACTAATCGGTTCCGCTTATGCCGACCAGCAAATTATTATTAATCACATTGCGCATGGATTATCGTTTACGTGCAGCTACATCCAGACATTCGCTACTACCTTTCTACCATGTGATTTATATTCGTGCAATTTCTCGAATGGGGCGAGTCATTCTCGAGAGCTATCTAGAATTCCTGGTAAAATATGTCCCCCCGTAGGATACACTTTTGCATCTCTAGTAGAACAGGAACTTTGAACTGACGATATTCGGATGTCGAGCTGTCATAATGAAAGAAGATATCGAAGACGTTGATCTTTTTACTTTACAAATGTTACTTCGCATCGACACGGAAGATGATATTGGGTTTGTAATTGGATTTATATTACGAAGTTTTCTTTTTATTTTCCTTTATTTTTTCTTTTTTGATCTTTTGTCGAAATTTGCCATTAAAATGTATACTTTATGTGGGTTTATCATCATCAAGGAAATTCGTTGTACGAGGCAAAGATAGTAAGTAGGTAGGTAGAGAGAGAAAGAGAGACAGACAGAGAGAGAGAGAGAGGGAGAGATAGAGAGAGGGAGAGATAGAGAGAGAGAAAGGGTCCAGCGTAAGTTAGCCCCTCCGCATGCGAAGCCGGAATCAATAGGCGGAACAAACTGTGTAGGCGGCTAGAGGTCGCTGGTAAGATTGAATTTGCAGAGTCCCGGAGTAAAGAGAGGGAGTAAAAGAACGGATGAGGAAGGGCATATTCCAAAGGGGGAAAGAATAAGGGTGGAGCAGAGTAAATCTGACCGAATAAAAGCCTCTTACACTTTCACAACTATGGTTGGTGGACTCTTCCCGGATCGTTCATGCGTCTTTCTTAGATTCAAAGTGAGTTACTTCTGTTTGCTTTCTCGATCAAAATGGCAATTATTTGATTCGAACGATGGAACGTATCTTAACCATCCCTCCCTCGCGATTTTCCTTTTCATCACTTTAATAATACTTTTGCCTTACTTATCGTAGAAGGAATTTTAACTGAAGGATTTTTTTCAATATCATCAAAATTCCTTTCTTCGGGGAATTGTACGTAAGATATTATAATAGATCGTCTTCTGTACTTACTTAGTACGAATTATACAATATTTAGTATTTTATCGAGATAATTCTTTTTTCTTTTTCATTTGTTCTTTTCTAATTTTCTTTTCTTTTTCTTTTTCTTTTTTTTTCATGGATATTTTTTGTATTCTGCACCGATCATCGATTCGAGCAACGATAACGAGATGGAACTTCCCTTTGGCTTATATTTTCTGCTTCGAAGAATTGTAATTTATTCGGATCGGTTAAACATAAATTTGGAACGTCATGTCGGGCGCAGCGGCGAATAGTTTCGTCGGCGTGTTTCAGAGGACACTCGAGTCACCTAAAATATTCACCTCATCTCCGTGGATGGTCTCGAGTCGAGAGATCTCTCCGGAGGGCTGCGAGTTTAAAGTTTAAGGAGATCAGCTTGTCGCTTGGCGTATAGCCTCGTTGTCCTCTTACAATGAAGATAAAGGAAGATATATGAAAATAGAGAGAGAGAGAGAGAGAGAGAGAGAGAAAGAGAGGAGGGAGCTAAGTAAGGAGAAAAGTCTTATCGTTTCAATATAACTTTGTAGTCTTATGTTTCAATAACTAACGGTTACGGACACGTGTGTTGGTATGTATTGTGCATATACTCATCCTCTTCGATCGAAATTCAACTCGGTAAAGGAATTCGACTTCCATGCTCGTACGAATCGAACGACAGCATTCCACGCTCGGAGTAAAACATTCATGGCTTTCGGGGCATTCGCGTAGCTAAAGCTTTTAGAAACTTTCGTTACGTAGATCTCGTCGCCTTCGGTACATTCGAGGTTTATTAAATCTCGTTCAACGTAATGGCGCTTGATGGGCATACTTAATCGAATTATCGGTATCGCGATTTCAGGGTCACTCGTCTATTAACCCAAAACGTTATTTTCATTTTTCTCATCGACGTTAAAATTAAGTTGAATTTTTTATCTAACGAAAAATCGATTTATTTGATATTACACGACGGTTTTAGAATAGAGTACTAGACTCGAATAAAGAGATAGCAGAGTCTGTAAGTTCGTAGAGAAGTTGCGATCGAATAGGAGCGGGAAGGGGGATGTGGAGGGAGGGGAAAAAGTACCGTTAGAAAAGGGAAACGATTTTACGAGTCCTCGTAGGATACTCTCATCGCGTTGGTGACGCACGACGTAGCTGCGGGCAACAAGTTGAGAAAGTTGTTTAGCTGTCTACTAAGAGGGAGCGAAAGCTGCTTCTTAAAAACTACTCGTGTAGGAACATGACCAATTTTACAGGGTGCACCTTCGTCCTCCGAAAGTTTCAACGCGACGGGCAACAAGTTGGGGGAAAAGTTTCGTTATGGCCATCCTGTTATAGCGCTTCGGAACTGCCTCGAAGGACGTTTTCGAAACTGTCGAACGAATAATCTCACGGTTATACGACGAGTGCCATGTGAAAGTTTCGAAGAACCTTCGAAAAGTCAGTCGTGCTCGCGGAAAAAGTATTCAAGTTTTTCTTGACAAAGAAAGACTACGTATTTCGATTTCATAGGAAGAACTTTCCTATGATTTTCTCACGATTTATTTCAAAAAATTTCTTTCCCCGAGATAGAGAAGGTAACATACAATCAAAATGGACTAGTTCTTTTTGAAATATTTTCGTCTCGTTTGATTTTTATCCAAGAATGACGTGTAATATAAAATATTATTCGTATAAACGAAATCAGAGACCAGTCCGATTCGTCTTTTCGTTCTAGTTCGAAAGACCTTCTACTTTTCAAGTACAACTATCATCTATCTATTTCCAGTTGTCCCATTTTATTTGTTACACCGACATCGATAAAAATCGTGAACATCCTTTCTACGAAAGTGTCGATCTCGGTGAGACTCGTTGGTCATTTCAATTTCTCGAATGGAGAAAGTCGACGAAGGGAAGAGTGGTTAGGATAATGGGAGAGGAGGGGTAGGACCAGGTGGAGTTAGGGGTGATAAGGGGAATGAGTATGGCAAAAGGAGGGTGATGGTGGACGAGTGATTGTTGGAAATATGAGAGAAACTTTCAACCTCTTCCTCCATTTTCATCCTTCTCGCTGTTAAGGCGAACTTACAGTTCCATCCCTTGTCCTCTTTTTCTCTCTCTCTCTTTCTTTCTCTCTCTTTTACCATTTCTCTTCTTTCTTTTCTTGCCTCTCCTATCTTCTAGCTTCATACAGTTTTCGCAACGCATCGCGAGTGCTTCGTAGCATAACCTCCGTGCCATTTTAAAGCGCTCTGAAAGCCTGAGCCGAGTTTTCGAGACAAAAAGGCGCTTTTCTTCGGGCTGCGTTAGACTTTCCCATCTTCTCTCTCTCTTTCTTTCTTCTGTCTTTCTCTTTCCATTCTTTCTCATTGTTTCTTACGTTCCTTTACTGGCTTAAAACTCTCGGAGTCTGGTAGTCGTATCTCTAGCGCGATGCCTCCAGCTGTGTCCACTGTTTCAAGAATAAACGTTTTATCTTCCATCCGCCGGGAAAGTGCATTCTCGTGGAAACTCATAAGATCGTCCTCTCTCTCTCTCTCTCTCTTTGTCTCTCTGTCTCTTTCTTGCTCTTCCATTTTTTTTCCTTTTTTTTTTCTATTTTTATCGATGGAAATGTCCATGAAACGTTTCGAGAAGCACGTTAAGTCGTTTTATTCTTTGTACGAGAAAATGAGGGAAGTATTTTTAGCAATTAGATTTATCGTTGTCGTTAAGGAAAAAAAGAAAAAAAATAAAGAGAAGAACATGTTGCCCGCGAAACGATCGAAGAAAAATGTTCGAATTATTGGAACGATACATGTGAACAAATTCGAATCGATACGCTGAAGTGTCTTTTCTTGTTGTTCCAATGGTTATCTAGAATCTAATAAATCCAAGACGCGAATACCACAAAACGAGCCTTCATTCTAAGATATTATTCCACGTAACGCGATAAAGAATTCGAATAAAATGGAAGGAAACGATATTGCATCTTTAGATTGGAAGGCGTACCATGAAAACTATGTTTTTATTCATTAACGAACGTATGTTTCGTATATTCCTTTGCAATTTCGCGTTCCCTTTAAAATAATATATTCTTTAAGAAGCAATTTAAATTTTTTGCTTTCTACCTTTCTACGTATTAACCTACCCTTCTTCCACTTCTTTTACGTATCCCATTTTGTCTACAATTTTTCTATTGCTTTTGTTGGAACCCATTTCATTTCTTCATGTTGCATCTAGTCCCCATTGTCCTCTTTTTCGAGTTGCATACCGTTCGACTAAACGATAACGCATATTTGTGTATTTCGCTTTATTATTACGTTCTTTCAGAGAAAGAAAAAGAGAGAGAGAGAGAGAGAGAGAGAGAGAGAGAGAGAGAGAAAGAGAATACATATACGTACATAAGGACAAAAACAAGTAAACTAGGAATCCAGTTTTTTTGGGAAAGCAGATTGTTCTCGCTTTTTTTTCTCTTTTTTTTCTTTTCTTTTCGTTTCTTCTTTTTCTTTTTTTTTTTCTTTAATTCTTTCCTATCTTTTTGTCCTAACAATTTGCAAGTCTTTTGTCTGTAGATACGAAATCGTTTACGAAAGGTCATCTCCATCAAGGCATGTTAACGATTTATGGTACCGAGCAAGAACGAAAGAATGGAAGAGAGAGAGAGAGAAAGAGAGGAAGAGAAAGAGAGGAAGAGAGAGAGAGAGAGAGAGAAAGAGAGGGAGACAGAGAGAGAGAGAGAGAGAGAAAGAGAGAGAGACAGAGAGAGAGAGAAAAAGAGAGAGAGACAGAGAGAGAGAGAGAGAAAAGAATTGAAGTTGGTAGATCGGTCGGTCTGCAGGTGCAAGGCTATCTGTACGCGTGGAACAATGAGCGCAATCAATGTGCCGCGGCACACCTTCAACGTCAATCAAATGTTCGACGTACGCGCCACTAGCCCATTGGCCTCGATTGCCTTTTGTCGTCCTGTACAGTGTCCGCTACGCGCCCTCGTCAAAGAGGAACAGAAAGAGAGGATAAAGAGGAAATAATAAGAGAGAGCGAGACAGACAGATAGAGAGAGAGAGAGTGAGAGAGAGAGAGGATTAGTCGATAGAGAAGGAAAGATAGATACACACATAGATAGAGAGAGAAAGAGATAGAAAATGGATGCACGAATTGCGTGAATGTATGTATGTGTGAGTGTCTATATGCGTGTGTGTGTGTGAGAGAGAGAGAGAGAGAGAGAGAACACATCTGATAGGAGAACAGAGAGAAACGTTGCATCCCAAATCTACCACCCCTCAAGCTCTCGAATGGGGTTGAATTCCTGCCGAATACTCTCCGTCTCGTCACTCGTGTTGCCCGGCACACGACCTAATTTCAAGAGGTCGTCCCTCCTGTCTCTTTCTATTACTTTCTTTTATATTGTACTTCGAATTGTATTTTCTTTCCTTCATTCTCTCTCTCTCTCTTTTACTTTACACTAACACATACGAAGGGTACGTCTTTTCTTCTTTACATTTTATTCGCGAATCTAGAATTCTTCTTCGATTTGAATGAACGAATGATAGAATGATAGAATTATGATAATTACGTTATACCGATCGAGAAGATTTTTTTCTCAGACTTTATTTTATTTTCTCGTCTTTTTTCATTTCTTTCTTTCTTTCTTTCTTTTTCTTTTTCTTTTTTTTTTCTTTTTTCATTTAACATGATTTTCCGTCAATTATATCGAAGCTTTTCGTCTAATAATTGGTATCTACGTGTAAGTTCAATATTATCACATCGAATATCGTCTTACTCCTCATTAACCTCATGTACCTCGTTATCCGTTTATAATGATCTCTATGTTGAAAGAAATCCGAGTTAAAAATGTACAACGCTCTTTAGTTTCTCTTCCGTCGTTATTCAACATCGTAAGGAAGAAATAGAGTGAGAGAGAAAGGAAGAGAGAGAGAGAGAGTTTTTGTTCAAGATTCATGATGTAGGAAATAAAACCGGTTTTCGTTTCGCTTCGATCCGATAATCAACAAACTAGACATAGATCACTTTTCCGTCTTAGATCAGACAGCCACTCTCTTTCCTGTTTCTATCTACTTGCTGACGATGGACGGATTACCTTGGAGTTTACGCTTTATGGCGTTCGACGGTCCAAGAAAGCTTGAACTCGATGGTGCTTGTCGTAAGATATTATATAGAAGGGATCCTTTTCGACGAAGAAGAAAACGGGGAGAGAAGGTGGACCAAGGAGAAAGGACGGGAGAGGACACCGATGATTTCCCAAGGGACCTTGTCTACCGTTTCTCATCCTACCTTTCTCTTCTTTACTGATGCTTCCTCCTCCTCCTCTTTCTCCTCTTCCTCCTCATCTTACTCCTTTTCCTTTTCCTCCTTCACCATCATCTCTCTTTACCTCCTCTCTATTCCATCCATTTCACCGACGTGTCTTATGTCCTTTCTCGGGCAACATCGTCGTCGTCGTCGTAGTCGTAGTCGTCGTCGTCGTCGTCGTCGTCGTAGTCGTCGTAGTCGTCGTCGTCGTCGTCGTCGTCATTTTTATTTTACTTCTTTCGTTCTCATAGCTATCTACTCTTGCCCCGAAGGTAAGTAAATTCTAAAAAAAAGAAGCCTCACCTTCGAACCCCAAAGTTCTTCGATACGTTCGTATAACTTACACTTCTATATACGTACGTACGTATACATACATACATACACGTTTATAAGTTCATTTCGAGGTAAAACAAGTCGAACGATATCGGTCGATATCACGAGAATCTCGATCGTTTGCGAAAAGTTTACGATCGTTACGAGTCCCCATTTTATATAGCCAATTTGCGTTTCCTTCGAGTATCTAACTAGAGAGTACATATGGTTCGTCGTGACGTGTTCTCCAAATAGAAAATGTAATTCCAGTGTTTTATATCGTGCTTGAAATTCTTCCTGTATCATCATCATTCCTTTACTCTCATTCTTATCTTCCGGCTTCAGGCATAGCCTGAGCTTTGAGCTTGTAGATAGTAAGGTATATCAATCGAAGTTCTTTCACGGAGGACACTTTCACATGAAATTTATCCTTGGTAAATTTAAACACGATACCTTTGAAAATTCAATTTCTTACGTGCCGATCAAACTCGAACGTGGTCAATCGAACATTTCAATTTCATTTTCATTTGTATTAAACAACGAATATCACGTTCGAGCGATTTTACGAGGTCTGTTAATTTCCCAGTAGTTTCTAATCAAAATCTATCGTGGATATTGGAGCTCGTAACATTTTTTATCCCTCATTGATACTGGACATTAATGAATTCGCAAATACGATATTTCCAAAATGTGCTCGTTATTAAGGACGTATTTTGTTATTTTTTATTTTTACACGTATCTAATATTTTCATACACGACTTGCAATTTAATAGAATATTTCAAGCGTATTAATTATCTCATCTCTGTTTCTCTCTCTCTCTCTCTCTTTTCTCGGTAAAGACACAAAGGATCTGTTCTATACGTATAAGTTCACAAAGGTACTTTTGTATGAATAATGAAAATATAGGTCACCTTTGTTGAACTACGAACATAATATCACTATCTTAATTTTATCAACTCTCTCTCTCTCTCTTTCTTTTCTATATACTCTATACGGTGTATATTATTTTACAATAGTTTCCACGTTATATACTAGAAAGGAACATTGTCTACAAACTTTGTTTCGCATATATATTCAAATACAAACGTTCTCTATACGTCTGGTCTATTCTCGGTTCAACGTACTTTTTCAATCTAAAGATCGTGCGAGCGATTATTGCTTATCTACATCGTGAAACACCGCGTGAACGAAGAACCGTGGGTAAATCAAGCGGAGAATCGTGTCTGGAATTCAACTATGAAAAGAGTGTTTTTTTTCGTGTCCTTGAATAGTACGTACTCGAGGGTTGGTCACTACCTTCGAGGAACAGGAAGCAACGTACACCATCGAGCTTTCGAATCTGTCAGCTTCCACCTCTATTCTTTTTCTTTCTCTTCCTCTCTCTTACACACACACACACACACACACACACACACACATACATGTCACGTATACACATATATAAACATACAGACACGCGCGCGTACTAGCTCTTACTCCTCGACATTATCCAGCACCTGCATAGTCGCTTATCTCGAGACTCCAGGCACACCTAACGTGACGCTCATCCTCCTTCTCGGGTTTCTCCTCGAAGGGATGGCGAATTCGCAAGCCAATCGCCCATGTTACTACTTCGGGCTACGGCGAATTGCAAGGTGCTTCTCTCTCTCTCTCTCTACCAGGTCCTCGTACGATGTAATTCATAGGGTAATGGGTCGCAGGTGCGAGCTATCGAAGCGCGCCGTCGTCTCGGTTACGAATAGAGCGCCGTCTGCGTTACTCGAGAACCTCAGGCTCACTCCCCCGTCTCTACGTTATTGGACACGCGGTATTGGTCTATAGAGAAATGCTTCAAGGAGAAAGCCGATTGTTGTAATTGCTCTTCCTCTCTGTCATAACATTTTAAGATTGTCCTTTTTAACAAGTTTAATTAACTTTCGAACAGAGGTATAATTTTCTTTCATAAAGATTATTATTACTTTTATACGTGAAAAAATCGACGTCAATTTAATTTGATATACTTTTATTTCGTTCATTCAATGTTACGTTATGAAAGGAGTATTTAATGTTGAAATGCGTGTTATAATAGATCCTATTTAGAATAAATAACAAATAAGATGACATTCGTTTTCTTTTTTCTTTTTGAATGGTTCAATAAACGAAAAAGAATGGGAAAGATTTTTATCAAGTGCGAGCATGAGATTATCGCGATGTGATATGGAAAATCGGCAACGCCTTTCTGCTGGGAACGTAAGATGTATGAACGTGTATAAACGCTGTCAGTGTAGATGGCCCAATGCGATAGTCTCGGTTTAACGACGTCGACCCTTGGTAATAAGGCGCCTGGGTAACTGCAACCAACGTTACATTCGCTTGGAACAAGGCGTTTCCACCATCCCTTATCAGAGGCGCTTATCATTTCCACCCTTCCTCTCTCTTTCTCTCTCTGTCTCTTTCTCTCTCTCTCTCTCTCTCTCTCACTATCTCTATCTCTTTCTCCGTCTCTGCTTATGTTCTTGTCTCTGTCTCTACTTCTCTTTCTCTTTCTGGACCCGTAAACACGCGACACGCGATCATCCCTTATCCATTCGTACAACACAAGCTCACATATAGAAGAGAAACCAGAATTCAGATAGTATTCTCGTCACGAAGAAGAAACTGTCGAGACAAAATAATTCAGTTGATGATCTTAGAGTAACAAAAGTGCGAAGTTTCTCACAACATGCGCCATTGGAAATTACGCTTATATTGCTTCCGCTTCATCTTTCATGAATTCTCTTAGAAATTCCATTTTGGACGAAAGGAATAAGGATTGGTCACGCGATATCTCGGTTTCGGATAGTTCGCTCACGTTCATAGATCATAGCATGAAAATTGAAAAGCAAAATAAATTCGACAAGATGATGAATATGTGGTGTTTACCACTGTGAATTGTTTCTCAAGATGTTATCGACTTTATAATCGATTACAAATTTTATACGTATTAAATTAAAATTCCTACATTATATTTGAAAAGTCCACTATCTCATCTATATATAATATAATGACAATGTATAAATTTCCATTCATACATCTTAAAATGACTTATAAATTCTAATTCCTTAAGTCGCCAATTTTTCAATTCTCTTCTTCCGATTGTTATATATTTATATTATTTATTTTTGCGTTATATATATATATATTTTTTTTGTTTTTAAGTTACTGAAAGAAGTTGTGACAAAGATAAAAAAACAAATCGAACTTCGTTGTTAGGATTTCGCAGAGGAAATGAATTCCCTCGCTTGTGAAGAAAAATAGAAGAAAAATCAACGCGAAAGCAAAGCAAAACGGAATGATAGACGAATATCGTCGAAACTCGTAGCAAGATTATATAATAAATATATATATATATATATAATATTATTATATATATATATATATATATATATATATATATATATATATAATATTATTATATATATATACTTTGGTCTATAATACTGTGTACAGATCGGACTCGTTTATTTAACATTATAATTTCTCCGCAATTCGATAGGATCGATGTCATCGGAGTCGAAGAAAGAAGAAATGAATATGTGGATATAGCGTTTCGGTTGAAGTACTGCGACAGAATTTCTGTAGATCGAAAATACAGTTGAATTTTGTTGGGAAATCGTGCGAGCCATGGAAATGATCGTCTCTACTTGCATCCTCTCCTTCCTTTTCTCTCTTTCTTACACACACATACACACATACACCCCACCCACCCACCCACACACACACACACACACACACACGCGCGCGCGCGCGCGCGCGCATACATATTCTGTCTCTCTTTCAATGCGTTTCATTCACGTTCCTATGTGAATTCCAGACTCTTCGTTAAAACTCTTGTAGTAGGTGGAAACGCAATCGAGGGTGGAATTTCTCTCTGAAGGAGATGATGAAGATAAACAAAGGGAAGAAGAGAGAAAGGTAGAGAACACGATTCAAGGAAAGTTCGAATTTCATTGACGTAACGATAATGGGGCAACGGCGCTGCAGGAAAACAATATGTAAATCGTTTGCCGCTTCCCAATCAAAGTCGGAATCCGCGGCCAAGTGCTTCCGCGTTTCCCTAATGACGCAATCTAAATTCCGCAGGCAGTTTCGAACTACACGAAGGTATACACTTCGGGTGGACGGAGAAAATCCATCGAGTAAGAGGACAGCGAGTGAACTCTCCTGAAGTGGTGTTAGTCTCATGTACCTCGAGAGTATGGAAGCAATGGAGAAAAGGGTGAGAAGGGATCGCGTGGAAGATAAGGGGATGGTACCTTTGCAACTTTAGCAACTTCCGACGACGTATCTTTTTTCTTTCTTGTTTCTTTCGTTACTATCCGAGCGGCTACCTAGCTACCTAACTGTAAAATACTTTGTACTTTTTTACCAAAGGTACGTATCAAAATAGAATTTCACCGAGAAGCAAAGTTTATTGTTTCTTCTTACTTCGCGTCTCTCTCTTTCTCTCTCTCTCTCTCTCTCTCTCTCTCTCTCGCCCTTTTTCTTTTCTTTTTTTCTCCTTTTCTCTCTCACTTTGCCTTCGATCACTTGAACATTCTAAAATCTTTTCGATACTCAAACTCCATCTCGATACAAGTATTAACTTATAAGCAGTATAGAGAAGTAATAGTTTGTTCTACGACGAAGCTCATCCTTACTTCACCGTTCACTCTGTCTACACTTTCTTCACCGTTTATTGTTGTTCTCACTCGAACTTTATCCCACTTGTATGTACGGTACGTTCGTACTACTCGACACGATCGATTCGAAAAGTGGAATAACTCGATAGGTCGATATCACTCGTCGTCAGACCGTTTTCATTCAAACCGATACGCTTCGCCTACACTTCACGACATCCGGATCGACTTTTAAATCGCACATCGAACACACGCAGAGTGGCATCGTATGTGGGCGAGATCACAGGAACCAGGAAATTGCTTTACTCACCGATCAGAGAGGAATTAAAAGTTCTTCTTGTGGAGACTATTAGTGTCACATGCTCTTTACGTCATAATTGCAAATTTAAATTGCAAATTTTCTTTGTATCAAACGTTAGGTTCGACTCAAGAGAAAGAGAGAAGGGGGTGGGGGAGACAAAGAGAGAGAGAGAGAAAGTATGAGCGTCATTAGTTACCGTTTTTTTTTTTATGAATACATATCAAAAAACGAAAAAAATGAAGGAGAATAGCGATACAGTGAAGAGTGAAAAAAGGAAGGATGGAAGAAAGAAAGAAAGAAAGAAAGAGAAAAGAAAAGAAAAGAAATAGAAATCGTTCAAATCGTTGTCTCACGTATAAACCTGATACATAACATACATAGGCACATATATATATATGCGTATATAGAAGGCCATGAATTATTCAAGAACGCACAAGTTTGCCTGCATTCTGGAGACGCGTTCGCGCATACGTTACGTACGGGACATACATATATATATGTATGTATAT
The DNA here is from genome assembly GCF_910589235.1 of Vespa crabro. Classification (NCBI taxonomy): domain Eukaryota; kingdom Metazoa; phylum Arthropoda; class Insecta; order Hymenoptera; family Vespidae; genus Vespa; species Vespa crabro. The sequence goes on from NC_060959.1 coordinate 5,453,588, forward strand.
ATATATATATGTACATACATATATATATATATATATATATTCGTATACATACATAAGTGCATAGGTGTATAGATAGATACATATGCATGTATTCGTATTTGAAAAAACCGTCAGTTCGCGACATTCGCATACACACTGGAAAACCGTAGCTAACGGTAAGGTCGTAATAAAATTCGCGATGCAGACAAAGTGCGTGCGCGCGCGCGTGCAAGCGCAAACGTACTATATACACTGAAATGCGCAACGTACCAACAACCAAGCACGTTTCCTTCCATGGTGAAACATAATATCGTTTACCTAGCGTACACTAGAAGCTTGGCTATTTGCGAGGAAATTTATTATCGTCGAAAGGAATGGGAGGGCGGAACAAAAAAAAAGAGGAGCTTAGTCTTCGGTACTGTTTCTTGTAAGATATCCTCGCGAGTTTACGTTTCTTTTACATGACTCCCTTTTCGGAAGGGTTTGCGAAATCTCTTGGAATAACGCGAAGAGTAGCCTCATATCCAGCTGGTCTCCTTCCATGTACCTGATTAGGGTTCTTTAATTTATGATGCACCTTAACGCGCTAAAACGACCCGTCTACATAAATTGAGAAGTTTAATCGTGAAAATACATAAATAAGTAGATAGTTATTTCCTTAGAAATATCTTCAATAACGAAATGTATCGTTAGCGTTAGATGTTTTTCAAGATCGATTTATCTTCCAAGATGAACAGAAACAAAAGAAAATATTTTTTATTTCTTTTTTCCTTTTATTCTTTCTTTTCTCTCTCTCTCTCTCTCTCTCTCTCTATCTCTTTCTTTTTTCATTATTGTCTTCCTCCATTTCTCTTTTTTTTCCGACTGGCCCTTACGCCTATTTCCCTTGGAGATAAAACTCGAGCGATGAAAAGAAAACTAATACGGGAGGGTTTGTTCCTTTCTACCGACTTTAAAGTATCGGCTCGTGAAAGGGCGGCAACGCTTCTAGGGTGTCTCGTAAATTACCGCCCTAGCTTGGAAGCGAACGTCGGGGAAACTGACAAACGACGAAAAATTTAGCGGTAATCTCGAAAGCACCCTGGACGAAGTAATTCCAACGTTGGTAGCTCTCTCTCTCTCTCTCTCTCTCTCTCTCTCTCTTACTCTCTCAGCACTCTTACCCACCCACTCCCCTCTTCTCTACCTCTTTCTTTAGTGTAGACGCTGCTCGCTTTATGTACGCCTCTTTGACTCGCTCACCAACAACCTTCTACCCTCTCAGGGTAGGGTATTCTCCTACCTGCTATTCTCCTATCCCTTTCCTCTCTCTCTCTCTCTATCTCTCTCTCTCTGTCTCTGTCTCTGTGCACCACCTCTTCCTCCACCTCCATCTCCACCTCTACCTCTACCTCTATCTCCACCTCTCCACCTTCTTCTGCTCCTCCTCTTCCTCCTACGTCTCCATCACCCGGCCGGTTCCTCGTCCTTTCATCTCGTGCCTCATCTTTCTCGTCCGCCCTTCTTCCGCGCCGGACAGAAAGAGGAGTCTGCTGCATCGTACAATCGCCGCGGAAAGTTTTCGCCTGAAAATTTCGACGAGGATACCTTTTCCTCCTCCGCCATTCCGCCTACGGCTATGTATGTACGTTACTTCTTCCTTTCCTACTTCTCTTCCAACCGGTCCTTTCTTTTTCTATCTAAAAGGGGAGAAGTTTGTAGAAATACATATATTTTTCGAGCCGTTCTTCTTCCCATCACCCTTCCAGTCAACCCCAATCCCAACCCATCTACCCTCAAATCCCGATCGCCACAACCCACGGACTCTATGTATATCTATTCCTTTTTTTTTTTTACTTTCTTCCTTCCTACCTTTATTTTTTCTTTTTCTTCCTCTCCTAGCTTTTCTTTTAACCATTGGTACTGGCGTGAAAGAGATTTTTCCCTAAGTACTAGGAGACCGTGAAAATACGAGAAAGTATGAGAGAGAGAGAGAGAGAGAGAGAGAAAGAAAGAGAGAGAGAGAAAGAAAATAATACGTAGGAAAGAAAATACGATCCTTCTTTTGTAAGATACGCCGTTTTATTCTAACGAGGAGTTAAAGAGAAAAGATACCTGTTATATTTTTTTCTTTCTCTTTTTTCTTTTTTCACTCGTCGGAGTTACAACCGCTAGCGAAAAAAGAAAAGTCAATGGGATTCAAAACCATTGGTGGAGAAACAAATTCATGTATATGTATATATATATATATATATTTTTTTTTTTTTTTTTTTGTTTCTTTCTATTTCAAACCGAACGTTTCTCTTTCATAGCACAGTGCGTGTTCGTAAAATTATGTCGGTATGGAAATAGGAAGCGAGTGTGAGGGAGATAGAATCGTAGGAGTGACATTTTTTCTTCTTTCTTCTTTTTCTTTTTATTATTATTATTATAATTTTTTTTTTTTATTTTTTTACAACAAACGTAATAGTAACGATAGGACCACATCGAGAGAGTTTCCGAGAAAGAAAGTGGAATTTCGTGAATTCTCCGCCGGATTACCCAACCAAAGCTGCTCGGTCATGGACGCGAAGCTTATACGGATCTTTTGAAGATCGCGGAAGAATACGTGGTACTTAGACAGAGAGAAAGATAAAGAGTGATGGGTTGGGAGGTACGGCGGGGGAGAAGGCATGAGGGGAAGGACAGCATAAAATACGGCAGCAATTTGATGAGTCTCGGGTAGACGATAACAAAGACTATGCTTCCGACGAAAATATTCGGAAGTATGTATGTACGTACGTATGTGTGTTGTATCTCTCTCTTTCTCTGTGTGTGACTGTGTGTGTTAACGGGCGCGCGCGCGCGCGCCCGAGCGAACGAACGAACGACGAAGTTTGATGTGAGAGAGCCGAGCTTTACCTTTACACACGTCCATCGCTAGATATCTTTTTACGTGTAGTATACTCGGAGTGGAACGAAAGAGCAAAGAGAGAGAGAAAGAGAGAGAGAGAAAGAGAAAGAGAAAGAAAGAGAAATGATAGACGTACGCTGACTCGCCTCTGATTCACAAGAGGCTGCTTTTTACGATTTCGGTAGCTGTACGTCGGTTAACGACCGTCGAGTATAAGTAGTAAAATGAGAGGAGAGGGAAGATGGAAATCCCTGAAAATGAGCTTAAAAACTTTCAAGCAAGGAATAGCTTGTGCCTGTATACTCTCTCTCTCTCTTTCTGTATCCATCTTTCTCTCTTTCTCTTTCTCCCTCTTTCATTCACTTCTTTACAAATTGAACTTTACGACTATCCCGAGACCTTACCAATGACCAATTTCTTTCCGCTCATGCGAAATAAACATTAGTCGGACTTACGTTAAAGTCGGGCAATCGAGTCTGTTTGCTTAAAATGGTAAAACAAGTTTTTATGATACGGTAAATTATTTATATTATAAAATTTTTTCGATTATGACATATAAGTAGTCGTAGGATTACGGGTTTAATTTTAATAAAGTCACTTTTTCTTTTTAATAGTCAAAGAATATATACGCTATTTATTCCGGATATAATATTTATTTATTTTAACGAGGGATTTAACAATATCGGCTGCGTCCGTTCGCTCTCGCCGCTTTTCGAACTCTGCCCTGCTATCGGACCAATGAAGAGAATCAGATCTTCTCTTTGTTTCGTTACGTAATCAGCCAACGACACGTCCAAAGGCTTTCACGAAGAAAGCGCGTGATCAAGCATTGCGAAAGGAATGTCCTCTGATAAACAAAATAATATCACGCAGAGATAACAGATAAAATGTAAACACGATTAGTTACATCACGATCTGGGCATAATTCTATTTTATAATTTAAATTTTTCTTACGTTAAATACAAAGATAATAAATATTTTTGTGTTTTCATTTAAAGACGAAAGAGATTTATTTATTGATTAAATTTTATCCATCTTGTTTTATTTCTTTCCTTTTCCTTTCTTGTATGTAATATTTATAAAAATTTTGAGATTGTACGAATGTACGTATATGTTTTATTCGTTTCGTACATTTGTGACGGCAAAAATGTATGGAAATAATAAAAATGGGAAGAAACAAAAGCGGCAAAGAAGATTGATATGAACTCGCTTACTTAGTTTCAATTTATATGCATACGCACTCTTATATATCCATAGAAAAGAAAAATATGTCTCATTAGAAAAGAAGAATGATACCATCTTCTATGAGATCCTTGGGCTTGAACTTTACTCGTACATTGATTCCGTACTTTTTAATAACTCCAGTTCTCATTGTCTCGCTACTTTGCTCGTTTGGATTCTCTTTCATACAGGAAAAAAGAAAGAACGCGTACATTTATATCGTCGTGCTTTCTCCTTTCTTTTCAAGATCTTTTCCCTTATTCCACCACCTCTCTTTCTCTCTCTCTCTTTCTCTTCGATAATGGTGGTAAGAGAAAGAAAGAGAAAGAAAGAGAAAGATAGAGAGAAATAAAGAGAAAGAGAGAGAGAGAGAGAGAGAGAGAGGCGGTAATTATTGCAAGCATAAGCGGCTACAATATGCGCGTACGTGCATCAAAAGAATCCACTACGGTGGTAGGCACGTCGCGTAAGGGAGTCGTCTAGGTGGTTCGAGGGCAGAAAGAGACAAGAAAGGAGAATGATAAAAGAAAAATCGGAAAAGAATGTACGTGGGTGGAATGAGAGAGGAAGATCGCAAATGGGACGTGGAAAAGGGAAAAAGAGATTGATAGAGAGAGAGAGTGAGAGAGAAGAGAGAGAGAGAGAGAGATAGGAAGTACACCGGACGCGTGCAAGCTCTCGAGTACGGAATCGTTGTAGTGCTTCTCTCGAATGCAGAAAAAAGTTCCGCGGTGTAGAGCATCCGGAGGGAAATGTTCCGAGTATTGAGCCGATGCACCCGACGTGGCCGGATCAGGACGTATCCGATGTTGGTGCTAGTGTTGGCAACTGGCTGGTTAGCTGCTTGGCTGGCTGACTGGCTGGCTGGCTGGCTGGTTCACTGGCTAGCTGGCTGGTTGGTTGGTTGGTTGGTTAGTTGGTTAGTTGGTTGGTTGGTTGGCTGACTGACTGGCTGGCTGTCTCACTGGCTTCTGATGGCGATGGTGTTAGTGGTGTTGGTAATGCAATGGCGAGAGTATGTTTCGGTTTTGTCCGATTTTCTCCGACCACATTTTCTCGCATAGCCGCGAAGTGAAATTATAACTCCTGTGGCTGCGTCGCCACATTGCGTACTATCTCTAATCTTTCGATAAAAATCCAATCATGGATAAATTATTATTATTATTATTATTATTATTATTATTATTATTATTATTACTATCGTTCTTATTATTGTTACTAAATAAAAGAACACCTGATGTATTTAATTTATCTTTCATTTTAACTGTAGTAAAAGTGCACTCTCAATGAAATTTGTTTTTATCTCAATCTGACGAACGAGGCCTTTTCTCTCTCCCTCGCCTCTCGAACGAACTTCGATCTCTCGTGTTCAGTTGAAATTGCAAAAAAAAAAGAAAAAAAAAAGAAAAAAAACAAGAGAGAAAAAGATAAAAAGGAACACACATGTTTGCATCGAATCGATCGATAGCGGTTCATACGTTTTACGCGAAGCGGAAGAAAATCGTTGCCAAATGTTCTGCCATTGACGATCGAACTGCCGTTGGCGGGACGGCAAGGGTTTATTTGTATATTACACGTGGCGTTTATATACACATGTAACAGACATCTATCCACCCACCTACACATACACACACGCACACATTTATATATACATAAGTATGCGCGTATATGTGGTACGCGTATGTAGATAGAGAAGAGACCGTGAAACCTGCCACGGTAATTACCCGTGAAACGTGCTAAACTTTCATATCCGGAGTTCATTACCACTCGCGCGTCTCGGAACTACGCGATTCGTCGTGATTTTGACGGGTTAATTCGAGAGAAGATAAATTCGTGATGAGACGTTTCTTTCTCTCTCACTCTCTCTCTCTCTCTCTCTCTCTCTCTCTTTTTATTTTTTTAAAAGGCAACGTATACATAAATCGCTTTAGGCGATGAGTACTAACACTTTTCTGAATTTCTTTTGCGAGAACTTATCTCGTTCTAACCGAAGGATACTTTATTAAAAGTTGAGTAAGGTCGAACTCTTAAACTAAGCTCATATTTCAAACGACGAAGTCTCTCGTATTCTCACCCTTCCCCTCTTTTCTCTCTCTTTCTTTTTCTCTATCTTTAATGCAAGGATCGCTGCTCAAGGACGAAAATTTTGTTAAAAACTTTTCTCACCAAACTAAAGCTCTCTCTCTCTCTCTCTCTCTCTCTCTCTCTCCTATTTTAATAGTTATTCGCGACGAGCGTTTTTCTTCTGAGCGAGTTTCTTCTTTTTTCCTCCTTTTTTTCTTCCATGTTCATTCTCCGATGAGCATAACCCTGTACTGCGACTTTATATTGGTTTTACAAGATCAATTTACCGTGGTAATCGTTATTCGTCTTTAATGAAAGTAATTATGCGAACGGCGTTATTAACGTGTAATTAACGCTTGACAATTATTGCTGAGCTATTAACGTTCGGAGTAAAACAGCCTTACATTAAGAATACACGTTCCATATCATATAATCGCATTACGAATAAAGCGTTTGGACGAACGTAATTTCAGAAGAGAGCTTTCGAAGGGTGGAATACGTTAAATCTATTGTTTCCCTTTCAAACCCGTCCGTGTATCACATTGATCTCTTTATGGATAAGTTTAAACATAAGCTTTTTATCCCTGCGGATTCCCGTTCCCGTATAATTCAATCTCTCGTTGTCAACGCGATGTCAAAATATCGTTTTATCGCTCGGAGCTATGATCGTAGGATAACGACTTTTGAGAGGACTCGTATATAATCGTATTTTCTTTCATTAACTATTGTACCAAGAGAAACGGATAATTTTCATATTTGCTTCGTCGAGTTTCCCAAACGCGAAACAGAGAAACGACATTCTTTTTTATTCTTTCTTTTTCTCTCTTTCTCCTTCTTTCTTTCTCTCTCTCTCTCTCTCTCTCTCTCTCTCTCATTCTCTCACTCTCTAATAACTTAGACAAATATCCGAGAATTGAACAAGAAGAATTCACCAAGTTGAAAAGTTTTTATTATTATAGTCGAATAAATTGAGTCATTTCAAATAAGAAATGTGAAAATATTTCTCTTTCACGGGAATTTTTTGGTTACCATATATATATATATATATATATATATATATATATATATATATATATATATATATCTTAACTTTCTCACCTGAACATTTTCGTTTATTTATACATAGGTAGATAATTATATGTCCGTGGCCTCGTTAGACGAATACTCGAATATTTTTAACGAGGAGTAAAGGGTACAGGGACAGAGAAAGGGAGAGAGAGAGAGAGAGAGAGAGAGAGAGAGAGAGAGAGAGAGAGAGAGAGAGAGAGATAGAGAGAGAGAGAGAGAGAGAGAGAGAGAGAGAGAGAGAGAGAGAGAGAGAGAAGATAGGCCGGACGAGGTAATCCAAAATATATTACTGGGGCTTTGTACCTTTGTACCTTATCCAAGCTACCGTCGCCATAGGCGTTCTCTACTTCTACCCTCTCGACCGTTGCCTCTCCTTGTCCTTCTTTGTGTTTCCTCCACTATATTCCCTCATTCTCTCTTTCATCCCCTCTCTCTCTCTCATTCTCTTTTTCTCTCCTTTTTTCTCTTTCTGTCTCTCTCTCCCTCTTTCGTTTAGAGTTATTACCACGCTGGGTCCAGAGAGAACCGCAAGCCCCACACGCATAGATAACGGCTTGGCCGCGTTCGAAATGAATTCGAATCGCGCAGAATTTAAAAGCCCGGCAGCAGTTTTCGTCCTACACACTATATACCGACGCGCGCGCGCGAGTGAGAGAGAGAGAGTGAGGGCGGGGGTAGTGGAGTGAGGGAGGGAAACAGGAAGGGTGGAGAAGGAGGAGGAGGATGAAAGAGAGGTAGGAGGGAATGTGCTCGTGCGTGAGCTCACATGGCTGGCCAGTAGCAACGAGCGCGTGCTATAGATATATTCTACCTTTTTCTCCTGGATAACGTATTACGTAGGAATATCTGGCGCTCCCGGGGCAAGAATTCCATCGTGCTCGATTTTTTATCACTAGTGCTCCCTTCTCCGCCCATCCCCGACCTCTCTACCAACCTCCCTCCTATCTACTCTCCCCCATCCCCCTTTGCCACTTCGTACCACCCAACCGCTCACATTCTCTTCATCCACTCTTTCCCTGCTGTAGCAGCATCGGCACCACCGTACCAACGAATAAATCGATAAAGCTCGGGATTTATTTTCGCGAACGATCATTCGGACCTTTCGTTTCTTACGCTTTTAACATTGATGATGTAAACTGACAGGGGATCTGTAAAGGACGAAAAATGATATTGACAGATGATTTCGTGAAAATAATCGAATCATTGTGTTTATAATATATCGTTCATTAAACGAGAAGATAGTACGTGGGCAATGAAAGAGGATGTATGTATGTGTCCATGTATTTATGTACGTATATATGTATGTATTTATGTATTTATGTATAATACATAGATATGTACACAGCCATATACCTATACGCCGTACTCCCGACACTTTGGAATTTTCAGCATATTTATTCGATTAATATTGACGTTAAATTAACGGTGACATTTTAGGGGCCGTATTGGTCGTAAAATTCCATCGCGAGTAATTACGTTTTGATGTTGCGTTAAATTTGTCAACGTTGACAATATAATCCGATTGTTCGCCGTCCTGTCGAAGAAGAATAACGCGCTCTGAGAATCTATAAACTTTTTCTGAAATTTCTAGGAGATAGAGAGATAGGTAAAGGAAAGGAAAAGGAAGTAATATAGCATTTTGTTCGAAATCATATCCGTTTTGAAAAAGGGATATTTATACATGAACCGGCGTTACTTTTAATTGTGCCGCTTGTTATGCAAATTTTAATTGCTAGAATAGCTAATGTCCCTCACAAACCATTTATTTTTTTCAACGATTTTCTTCGTACCGCCTTATACTACCAGAAGAATCGTTTATTTGAAAACTACGGGAAATAGCATTCGGTCTGTTTAGAATGTAAAACACATATATATATATACCTATCGTATACATTTATTTACCTATATATATATATATATATATTCACCTATATTTCTCACTTTTCCCCTCTCTCGTAGAACCCCGAAAATTTATTGCTAATTACATTTCTCACCGCTAGGATCACCACCACCAAAACCACTTTTCGGACCGAGATATATGTACATTGCTCTCCCCCATAGAAGTGGATTTGTGAATCAGTTGACCGATATTACATCCTTCTCTTATGGATATCGTTAAATCTTATTAAAATATTCACGAACGATGTTGTTACGTTAATAATAATATCGAATATCAATTGGATTTTTGTCTCATTTATTTTTTTTCCTTTTTTTCTTTTTTAAATGTCATCCCACTACTATTACTTTCGTAACGAAACTCTCTCCCATGATTGCTGACCTTTCGTTAATACTCTCTCTCTCTTTTTCTCCGATAATATTTGATTTGGCAGTTGCCCCACTTTCGGACGGCATTCCGTTGGCCCTTTGATCTCCGAAAAAGCTTGTGAAGTTTGCAGAATGCCTGCCGGAGTACGTTCGAATCTGTGTTTTAACCGTTTTCATTCCCTCCCATCCTCAGCGCTCTTTGGTTCCTCTTCTCCACCATTTTCTCTTTCTATCTCTCTTTCTCTCTTTCCCTTTCTCTCTCTCTCTCTCTCTCTCTCTCTCTCTCTTTCTCCCTCTTTCTCCTCCTTTTCCGACGCTGCGACGTCCTGCTGCTCTAATTGCCCTACGGACGTATTTTCTCATTTTTTATTCGGACGAACGAATCAACGACGCGCGAGTTACCCCTACCATCCTTCTCCATCCTTCGTCCACCACCACCAGGCACCATAACCACCACTACTCTCGGAAAATCACGCGCATGCTTGATCGTTAATAGTTCCCCGCCATACCCTCTTTCGCCTTTTCTTTTTTCTATTTTTCTTTTTCTTTATTCTCGCGACTTTTATTCTATCTCTCTCTCTCTCTCTCTCTCTCTCTCTCTCTCTCTCTCTCTTTCTCTTCTTCTTTTTTCTATGTTAACTTTTAAAAAAAAAAAAAAAAAAAAAAAAAAAAAAAAAAAAAAAAAAAAAAAATAAAAAAATGAAACAATAATCTGTGATATAGGGCGAGGTGAATATAGGGAAGTTTGCCCGTTAATTTGTATTTTTTTTGGTTTTCTTTCGTTTCTCTTTTTATTTTTTGCTTTTTTTTATTCTTTTCTCTTCTTTTTTTTTTCCGTGTCACATTGGTTCTGAACCTATCTCTGCGAATTTCGTTTTTACATTCAACAGGGCAATTTGATAGTTCGTTTGTATAACGAGAAAAAAATTTTGGCTTTCGCAAAAAAATTATGCCATGTCCGTCGAATGTTTCCTGAAACGAATGTAACGTTTGAACTAGTAGATCACCGGTTGTAAGTGGAATAGAGAATTCAATAAAGAAGAACGTAAAAGTTCATTCGAAATATATGAAAAAAGAAAAAAAAAAAGAAAAAAAAACAGAAATGAAAGAATAAAATCTAATTCGTTCGTTACGTTAAAATCGACGAGCAAAAATCAAATGAGATCTATTCTCGCTATAAGTAAGTATGTATGCGTATATGTATATCGAATATATCCGACGATTCACAAAGACAATTTCTGTCGAATAATTTTGCAGCACTTTCTAAGTAAATTACGAGCGTAAATTGTGTTTCACGAGGAACGCGACGCCCGTCGCAACGGCACATCGTAATCATCGCGTTTACGGTCCCTTAGGATTTTCTTACCTATGTCAAACGGTACAGCCATAAGTGTACGTTTAATGAGTTTTCATCATAGTTAAAGCCTTGAGCGAAGAAGTACTAACAGCTTGAGCAGTTGAATCAAGATTCGTATAACCGTGAAATACTCCCGAGGAAGATCAAATGTTTATTTTCTACGAACCAAAAGAGAAAATTAGCTGATGTCTTATTCCCATTTACTGTAACATCTCGCAATGAGAAATAATTTTCTTCATGAATAGCGTGTTTATAGGAGTGGAATTGCTATTACCTATCTCTTGTCTCTCTCTTTCTCTCTAGCCCTTCCATTTTTATTGGAAATCGCGAGCAGCTATTTCGTAAGGTCGTTCAAGCGGATATTTTTATGCATTTCTCTCTCCTTTTTTTTCTTCTTTACGTTTTTGCTTCCCTCATGTTTCCTCGCCCTTTTCCACCGTTCTTCTTTTCTTTTTCCTTTCTCTAGAGCTCACAATATATTTCTCGACCTGGATACCTACGTTGTTGGAATCTTTGTGACGATGGTAAACGTTGAGCCTTCGACATCAAAGAATGTCGTCCGTTCCCTCAACACTAACTCTTCTTGTTCTTCTTCCTGCACTACAATCTTCTCCATCTCTCACCTTTACGCCTATCGACGTTTCATCGGAAACCTTTCTTTCTATCTATCCATATTTCTCTTTGTTTTTCTTTCATCTGCATGCATCAACATTACCGACGGCGTTCACCGTTCATCGTTTAACGTAGACAACATTTTGCAAGAATACGCCAGAATTCATTTTCGAAACGAATGTGTCTAACTTTATGTACATTTACAAATATATTTACATGTAAAAGAAAAAGAGAGAGGAACAGATAAATGGAAGAGATGTGTGTGTGTGTATGTGAGAGAGAAAGAGAAAGAGAGAAAGTGTGTGTGTGTGTGTGTGTTCATGTTATGTATCTATGTTTGTATGTATATGTATGTGTTTGTGAAAGAGAATGAGAGAGAGAGAGAGAGAGAGAGAGAGAGAGAGAGAGAGAGAGAGAGAGAGAGTGGAGAGAAGAGCAACGTATTTTTATCGGACGATCGAGGCGCTCCATCGATTCGCCGCAAGTGAGGCGCAAAAGCCCAGGAGAGAGAGAGCTTCGCCCACGCGCCGTCGGTGGTAATTATCGAAGTTGGGGTTGTCGACCTCTTTTCGTACTATTCCGTACTTTGATTGCAATTTACGAACGCTCCGAAGACGATCAACGTCTTTGAATCAGGACTCTCAATTATTTCTACGACGACGATCCCATGGTTCATTACATTTTGCTTAGTTATCTCTTTTTATTTTATAAGATCGATTACAACGACGTTCATTTTATATCATTATCAAGTTGAAAAGTGATAACACGAGTTAATTAATCGTACAGAAACATTAATGTATTTTTTTGACGTCCCTTTTGTTCCGAGTTCTCTTTTTAATTTTGTCGATAAAAAAATTATTAAAAAAGCAAAAGAAAAAGGCAAAGAAAAAGAAAAGAAATGAAAAGAAAAAATAGAAAAGAAAAACAACGAATGCCGGTATAACGGAGAATAATAATAGTAATTAATGAAGGAGGGCATCTTGATTATACGGTAGAGTCAATTAAAGGGATTTGTAAGAGAGGAAAGAGAAAGAGAGAGAGAGAGAGAGAGAGAGAGAGGGAGAGAGAGGGATAGAGTAAATACATTTAGTATACAAAATGTATGACTCTCTTAGTTTAGTATTGGCGTTAATGAGCACCGATGAAGTGAGAGTCGAGAGAGAAATTTGATTTTTCTCCGACTTACCAACGACTCGGGGCAACTACTAACAAGGCGAAACTTCTCTTCGCCTCTACCAAACTAAAACTCTACTCGGTACCGCTCTAACCAATGGTACTGCCATTTCTATCCGATTTTCTCTCATTTCTTATATCCATCCTTTCGTTCAATCCACTACTACCTCTAGAGTATTTTTTCTCTTTTTTCTTCTGTCTTTTTTTTCTTTTCTTTTTTTTTTTTTTAAACTAAGAAAGAAAATCGACGAAAGTCCAGTAACTTCGGTGCAGCAGCACGAACGGGAGACGAACTGAGTCAATTTTTCATTGCTTTTAGTTGCTTTTTCGAATAACGCGACGAGAGTACGTATTAAAGTAAAAAGAAGAGAGAGAGAGAGAGATTGAGGAAATCAAGAGAAGTAGCGATCTTCGGAGTTGCAATTTATACGAACTCTTCAATTTCCTTGCTTGCTATACAATGTGTTAATACAATATTGTATTTAACGTCACGGACTGTCGTTAGAAACCAACGAAAGGTTAAATATTTATTTTAAACTTACTTCAGTTTCTATTTAATTACAATACATTAGCTACGCTCGACGTTGGCCACGTGACGATATCGCTTTAAGCGATAATCCAGATTAAATGGCGCAGCTAGTCGAAAGTTGCTAACAACGTACTTGATGATAATACGAGTAGGAGGTATCCCTTACGCGTCGTACAATAGCTTTGCTAGGAACTTGCCGTGAGTACTTGTTGTTAAAAGTCGAAAGTCAAAGAGACCTAGCTACGGGATAGATGAGTGGGTGGTTGGGTGGATTTAACTTGACTTTAACGAAATGGCTTTTATCCGAACGGTTATCCCCTACAAAAGTAAAAGAAGAAAAAGATGACGAAGTGGTTTTTCACGTTACTCGCGAAATAAATCCTATCTAGTTCTTTCGGTTTAAACCTTTTTTTTTTGTTTGTTTTCTTTTTTATTTATTTATTTATTTTTTTATTATTTTGGTTTCTAATACACGAAATACACACAGGGAACGACGATTGTAAAAGAATTAGATACAACTTGCTAGAGGAACGATTTCTCTTCCTCTCGGTTTCTCATTCTCTTTCTCTCTTTCTTTCTATTCTTACCAGAGTCTAAAAATAGAAAGCGTTCCCATTTTACGACACACCAACGTGCACAAAAGAGAAACGTCTCATCGAATTTTCCATCGAACGAAGTGACGAACGTCGCGTCGTAAGCGCGTCAACTTAACCGAGGGCGGAAAGAGTCGACGTTTGCCGAGGTTCACCAGGACGGAGAGGAGAAAAATGTATATGGGATCAGGAGTTCGAATACGAGAAAAGAGAAAAGAAAGAAAAAGAGTAAAAAAGAAAAAACAAAAAAAAAAATAAGGAAAAAAAAGAAGGGGACGGGCGTTGGTTTGTGCGAGGGTGGAAAGAGGGCCGAGACTTTGTCGAGAGGGATGCTGCAAGTATGAAGAGAAGAAGAGTGTGAGTTGGAGTTACGTCGAGACGGATATACAATCTCTTCCCCTCCCTCCTCCCTCTTTCTCTCTCTCTCTCTCTCTTTCTCTCT